>NW_010564569.1:2533-4788 GCF_000687285.1 Phaethon lepturus | reverse complement strand
GCTGGGGGGCGCTTGGTCGCTGCTCTCTGTGGCACCCCTGGGTGCCCTGGTGCTGGCCATGCCCAGGGGCTGGCAGCAGGGCTGGGGGCTCTCCGCAGCCATAAAGCCACCTGGGTTTGGGATGTCGCCGTGCTTGGGGCCTGCAGGAGCTGGCACTGCCCGGAGCAAAGCTTTGGTGTCTGTTTTCAGCTGACTCATGGTCCTTGGAGGATACAGCTGCCCAACTGGAGAAGGTGCCAGCTGAGGTGAGGCACCTGCAAGTCTGAGGTGGCAGCAGGGCTGGGGGCTCTCCGCAGCCATAAAGCCACCTGGGTTTGGGATGTCGCCGTGCTTGGGGCCTGCAGGAGCTGGCACTGCCCGGAGCAAAGCTTTGGTGTCTGTTTTCAGCTGACTCATGGTCCTTGGAGGATACAGCTGCCCAACTGGAGAAGGTGCCAGCTGAGGTGAGGCACCTGCAAGTCTGAGGAGAGAAGGTGCACAGCTGCACAGGTCTTGGGGGGGCTGCCCAAGGGTCTGGGGACTGTAGCCCCGCACCCCGCTTGCCAGGGATACACTGGGGCATCTCTCGGGATGTCCTCACTAGCCGCCCACTGGGGCCACCCGTAAGCATACCTCCCTGCTTCGCCTGGGTCCTGCAGCCATGCTGTTTCTCACCCAGGGCCACATTTGTCCTCCCCAGGGCCTGGATTTCAGCAGGGAGGTGCTGGGCCAGGTGGGGCAGCTGCAGGAGCAGTGCACGAGGCTGCAGGAAGCTGCCGAGCGGCTGTGGGGTGACACCAAGGACACCCAGGTGAGCACAGCCCCAGGCTCAGCGTAAGAGCCGCTTGTGCCATGGTTGGCATCTGAACCAGGCTGGGTAAAGACTTGCCCAGACTTGGCGCATCCCCGCTCTGAAGCGGCTTAGAGTGCTAGGATTTTGTGGCCATGCCATGCTGGCAGAGCTGGAGCCGAACAACAGTGAGCCGCTCGGAGGGAGGCAGGAGGAGGGCGGGTGGCTGGGGCTACATGGCAGGTGTGGAGCCTGCATGGCATGGCGGAGCACCCAGCCGTGAGCAAGGTGCTGTTGGAGCAGGGCTTGGGTGTTGTGAGCAAGCAAAGGCATGCGGGGATGGTGGGAGGGCTGGGGGTCCACGGAGAATGGCTGACACCATGCCCCCTCAGAAAGCAGACAAGGCTGCGCTGGAGACCAAAGCGAGCCGGGAGGAGCTGCAACATGCCATGGTCCAGCTGAGTGAGATGATGCAGGAACTGCTGCAGGGGATGGCCCTGCTGGACCAGGACAGGCAGAAAGCCCTGGAGAAGATCCTCAGTGAGATGAGCTCCAAGGTAGCGGTGTCACCCCGGGAGGGTGGTGGGGATGGAGGGATGCAGCAAGCCAGGAGGCACATCCCCACGTGGTGAGGGTAAGCCCTGAATCTGCCAACGCTGAGAGATGACGGTCCTTGTGCCATGGCTGGCCATGTGTCCCAAGGTGTCCCCAATGTCCCTCAGGGGCAACAGCATCCCTTGAAATGGGTTGGTGTCCTAACAAGACCCCTGCTCTCCCTGCAGCTGGACTGTGCAGCACTGGCTCCCCTGCAGGCACAGCTGGAGCAGATGTGGAGGCTCACCCAGCGGTGCCTCTGCCAGGGACACTGCTGCGGTGCCAACCGTGCCGCCAGCTTCAAGAGGTGGGGGCTGCTGGCTCCCTTCCCATCCTATCCCTCCTTGTCCCTTTCTGTCCTCTCCCGTACTGTCCCGTCCCCTCCCATGCTGCCCCATCCTGCCCTGTCCGTCCCATCCAGACCGTTTGTCTCACCCTGCCCATGGGGTGCCGGCCACCTGTGGGACCTCATGCAGTCCTTGGGGTGCTGGCGGGGTGCTGAGCAGCCCCCTCTGTGCTGCAGGCAGCTCTTTGATCCAGTGAAGTGCATCTCCTGTGACAGACCCCTGGCCATAGCCCCGGCACAGTGAGTAGCTTACAGCCCCCCAGGACAGCCCCCCATGCTGCATTTCCACTAGAGACTGTCGCCCGACTTTGCCTTCACATCCTCATCCACAGGCACCTGGTGACCATCCGAAAGGCCAGCCAGCTCCTCCGGCCCCAGCCAGCCAGCTCCAACTGCCTGGCACAGCAGCTGCCGGGGAGGTGAGGCTTGCCAGGTGCCACCCCATCCCTCTCTACCCCTTTGGGGTCCCTGTCCCCGGGCGGGAAGGGTAGCATTGGTGCTCTCTGCCCAGGGAGAGCGAAGGGAGCGGCAGGGGGCGCCACGGGG
>NW_010564569.1:1866-2431 GCF_000687285.1 Phaethon lepturus | reverse complement strand
CATCCCTGTGTGTCCCTGTGCTCTGGAAACCCGCCGAGCCCACCCGGGCTGGGATGGTGAGTGCCGCAGTACGGGCACAGCCTCAGGGCACCTCCGATGGCACTGGCTGCTCTTCCCTCTAGAGACAAGTGGATATTTTGGGCATCGATGGGGTTGTCTACAAGGGCAGAATGAGCACGCTGGCTGCCAACAGGACCCTCACCATGGCCAAGGACTGCCCAGGTAGGGGAGCAGCCCCAGGGCACTGCATTAGCTCCGGCCGGGCTGCGCAGCCACCTGAACCGGCACGTCCTGCCCATCCCCAAGCAACGAAGACCCCCCAACCCCGCTCCCGGCACACTGCAGAGATGCGCCGCGCTCCCAAGTACAGCAGCCACTACGTGTCCCCATACTCATGTGAGTCCCTGTCCCAGGCATCCACCCGAGCCAGCAGCCCCACCATGCAGGCTCAGCCTGCTGCTGAGCACTCCCGGGGACATTGTGCCCCACGCAAGGCTGTCTGTCCCTCTGCATTGCAGGTGCTGCCACACGGACGAAGACGCGCTCCTCGCCGGGCCGGTAGCAC
>NW_010564569.1:1180-1721 GCF_000687285.1 Phaethon lepturus | reverse complement strand
GTCTGTGAAACGGCATGGGGGTCTGGGGAGGGGGCAGGCACAGCAGGGCTGTGCTGCCTGGCCTCAGGGAACCGGTGGGGTGGGGGGCCATGCTGCCCCGGCAGCCGCTCATTTGCAGTGGGGTAACACCGCAGGCCATAAAGATGCTCCCTCCTCTGTTGCTTCTCCTCCGTGGTCCGTGGGCTTGCAGAGGCGCATCCCTGGGGAACTCAGCAACCTGACACTTCTGGGCTGTGCCATGTCTCTGTGAGGGCTCTCTGGCCTCAGGGAACCGGTGGGGTGGGGGGCCATGCTGCCCCGGCAGCCGCTCATTTGCAGTGGGGTAACACCGCAGGCCATAAAGATGCTCCCTCCTCTGTTGCTTCTCCTCCGTGGTCCGTGGGCTTGCAGAGGCGCATCCCTGGGGAACTCAGCAACCTGACACTTCTGGGCTGTGCCATGTCTCTGTGAGGGCTCTCTCACCAGCCTTTCAGGTCTGTGGTGTGGCTCCGGCTTTCCAGTCCCATGGCTCCTCGTGGCCCCGGGACAGTCCCAGGCCCGC
>NW_010564569.1:484-1105 GCF_000687285.1 Phaethon lepturus | reverse complement strand
CAGATCCCTTCTTTGTGTCTCCCCTGGGTGGGCTCCACCCAGGCAGCCCCTGCCTTGCAGACCATCCCCACTCCCAGCAGGACTCCACATTGGCCTCCACGTGCTCAGGCCATCACAGTCACGACACAAGGCCCATGGCCCCATCTCGCTGCAGATGCCACCAGCTCAGCCCAGTCCACCTCAGTGGGGCAGGACTGAGCCACGCAGCTCTGGCACAACTCTGCGCAGGGAAGCTCACAAGGGCCAGCACCAGCTCGTCCTCACTCCCAGCCTCTGCCCAGGCTGCAGAAGAGGGGCATGGGCAAAACCATCGCTCCTACAATGTTTATTTTAGCAACACAAGAGATTGAAATGAATTACTGACTGGTGAGCACAGGGATGCAGGGGCATGACCTCACGGGGAGATGGGTCAGCAGGGATGGCAACCTCCAATGGACGTGGCCCCTGCCATCCAGCAAAGAGGGGATAGGCACGAGGTCACAGCAAGTTACTCTGGACCTGTGGGTGTCACCCAGGGAGCCCGAGGGCTCCCTGCAGCCCTGCCATCAGCCTGCCCCTGGTGGGGTCTCACACCCACAGCCAATGTGGTGGGGCAGCAGGCCAGGCCCAGCCGGGGTTTCG
>NW_010564569.1:0-420 GCF_000687285.1 Phaethon lepturus | reverse complement strand
GGGTTTTGGGAGCAGCACACACACAGCGAAGAGGCAGCCAGCAACAGCTGGGAGGCACGACATGCTCAGAGCCACTCGGAGAGAGGATCCTGCAGCACCTCGGGCCCAGGCCAGCCTTCCCCACGTCCCACTGCTGCTGCAAACGAAGCAAAGACACTGGTTTCAAAGCAGAAGAGCGTGTATTGCAAGCGGCTGCGGCGCATCCAGAGAGACTTCCAGCCGCCGGGAGAAAAGAACAGAGGGGTTAAAAACAATCCCAGTCTCTAGGGTTACACTGTGTCATGCAAACAGCCCCGGGGCAAACCCCATCCCAGGAGGGTGAGGGGAGGGTGTGCTTGGCCCAGCCGGGCCACCCCCTGGGTCACCCCCTGCTCCCCATCACTGGGGCTGGGTGAGGGGCCAAGGGGCCCCCCCGGGGCC
>NW_010564568.1:27048-31439 GCF_000687285.1 Phaethon lepturus | reverse complement strand
GCAGGAGGGAAGGGAGAATATCACCAAAGAGAAGCGAGGGGCCCTGCCTTGGGCTTACTGCAGCGGGAAGAGGTTGTTATGCCTGGGAGGAACGGATACGGAGACTGCCCCCACACCCCGTCCTGCGCTCTGGCCTGGGGGACCGGGAGGCAGCACAGCTGCCCGGGTCACTGCAAGGGAGGACGCGGTGGGCAGCAGGGGACAGGGCTTGGGGACGTGCTGAATTCTGGGGTTGTCGCTGAGGGCGGCTGTCAGCTGGATGTAGGCTGGGGAGAGCAGGAGGTGCAGGCTCGGGCAGGCCAGGTACCAGCACTGCTTGCCCCCAGGTATGCTGCAATCCCACCCGCAGCTCATGACTTCTCTAGTGTCCAGGCAGCAGATGCCAAAAAGGGTCAGGAGCAGGGTGCTCCCTGCATAGGGAGCAGCACAGGGAGGCAGGTGTGCGAGCCCCTTTGTCTGCCCCCACAGATCCCGCTTGCAGCTTGGGCTTCCCAAAAGGAGAGAAAGCAATTGCACTGACTAGCAAGACCCACTTTATGCTGTGGGGCTGGTGGCCCGTGGAGGGCAGCTAGGCAGTGTAGGAAGGACAGCGTTTTCCTGATGTGGTGGATTGTCCTCACCGGTGAGGCCACAGCTCAAAGGGCAGCTTAGGGGGTTGCTCAGAAGCTGATGCATCACTCGTCCTCTGCTGCTGAGTAGCTGCGGTTAGCAAGTGCTGCATAATCCTGGTATTCTCTGCCTCCTTGGCTTAGGAAGTACATGCATGCCTGTGCATGGTTATTCTATATATGCAGACTTATATTTAGATATAAATAATTGCAGGACGGGAATGCTGGAGTTCAAGGACTGGGAAGCTGTATAAATACTGTATACTCTGTTCTGTGGCTGTTTCTCTGTTCCTGCTTCCATTCAGCAGCCCTTGATGCCATGAGCCCAGGCTCTCCAAACAGATCCTGACCAGTGAAGCTGAACCGTGAGGTGCCTTTTTAGGGTGAGGACATGCTTGTGCCACACTGGGACGTGGTCTTTTGCCCCCAGTGCCCTGGCCGTGATGGTGCTGCGTTCGCACAAGTAGCTTTTGAATGGTGCCAGAGCTAGAGCTGGCTTGGATGAAAGAAGCATAGCAGGCGCAGTGCTCGGGTGAGTTTCCCTTGCCTACAGTGTCCCCTGCCTCACGGGGATTACGAGAAGAGTGTCCGGGCTTTGATAGCTCCTCAGTGGCTGCCAACTAGGATGTCAGTATTAATCTTACCCCGTGGGAGCAGGCAGAAAGGCTGCAGTCCATGACCTGCACTTGTTTAGGCTAAGGGCATGCTTCCCGCGGCCAGAAGCTATCACAGACTTCCATGAAGCAGCTGGTGGAGGAGAGGGAAGCTGCAGCCTCTCCTGACAGTGCCATGCTTGGTGTCTCATCTGATGCAATGAGCAGAGACCTTAGTGGGGAGCTTGGATTCATGGACAATCCTCTTGGTTTCAGAAATATCGGGAGGGGAGGGTATTCCTGCTCCCCTATAGTGCCTTTGTAAGGCAGTACTGGCAGTGTGATTCCCTTATTTCCATTAGGACCAACTGCTGCTACAAGCATTACTGAGCATCCCAGGAGTGTGGCTGAATCCCACCTGTAAGGGTCCACTGGCCAGGGCTGGAAGGGAGCCAGAGGAGATGCCTGAGGACTGGAAAAATGGGAAATCTCTCATATTTGAAGGTGCCTCGTCTTGACATGTTTTGGGTCACTGTACCTCAGACTTCAGGTGATGCTGAGCTTGTCCCAGCGAAGGGACATAACAGGAGCTACTGGCCAGAGCTGGCTGTAAGTGGGATCCAATGGAGGGAACCAGTCCTTGTCCAAGTTGCTGTGTAAAATGGAGACATTGGTACCATTGCAGAAGCTGACTGCTGGCAGGGTTCCCTGGCTCCTAGATGCTCAGCCTTCCCCTTTCCTCTGCAGTTGGCAACGCTGCCAGCCTGGGGCTGAGCCAGCTCTTTCTTCTAGGCAGGTAGTTCCCGAATCTGGGCAGTAGGCATGTGGGGTGTGATGTGGGGATTTGCTGGGACCATCCTGACCAGGAGTCGCTGATGTCTGTCCAGGGTCTTGGAAGATGGTGGCAGTTCCTAGAAATGGCTGGATACTCCCCACATGCCTTGTTCTGGGGATCTGAGGTCGAAGAGGACAGGGCTTATTAAATTGTTGCATGATGTCAGCAAATCGGCAGGGCAGAGCCATGGAAACTGGTGCTCAGGAGTCCCACCAGAGTCCCTGCAAGCTGCTGCCACAGCCTGGCACTGAGGAGCTACCTGGGCCTTCAGGCTCCTGCTTTGGATTAATTTTTGCAGCCCTGCAGAGGGCTGTCTCTAGGGCACCTAACCCTGTGAACCCTGGCGCATCTTCTAAAGTGAGGGCTTAGCCTTCTAAAGTGAGGGGTGAGTTGGAGATTTCAGGCTGGTCTCTGCAGGGAGAAAAGTGGGTGAGAGGCGCAGGAGCTGAGGACAGGAGAACACTTGTTAAATGGAGGGATGGTAGATGGGGCCAGGGCCTGGGCTGTTTCAGAGAGGAGCTTTGTAGAGCTTGAAGGATTTCTGGAGTTGTTTGGTGTTCAAAGTTGAACAGTCAAGGCTGTAGGGGCGATGAAGGTGTTTTGGCCCATGTGCTTGGCCACTGGGGCTCTGCGCAAGTTTATCCCCTCGAGGCTTTCTTGAGAAGAGGTTTCCCCAGATCTCCAAGGAATGCAAGCAGTGATGGGGTCCTCTCTTCTACTGCCTCTGCCCTGTGTGTTGCAGGCATCTCCATTTGCTTAACAGCTGCTCATAAGTCATCTGCTCCATCCCTTCCTGTCCATCCCAGAGCAGCAGCTGCAGGTGTGGGGCTCCATCTCACTTCACCTCGAGGGCAACATCAGAGGCAAACACTATGTATGAGGGAGGGGAGGCTGTAGCAACGCTCTACCCCTTGCCCTTCCCAATGTGCATTACAGTTAGCACCCAGGGGCCTGGTAAGGGTTGTCCCATGTGTTCTACATAGTGAACTGAAGCAGAAAGTGTTGACTGGGGTCCCACAAAGGGGTTGGTGGAGCCATGGCTGGACCAGTTCTGCCCTGTAGCACTGCAGAGATGTTCAGGTGCACCTGCAATAGCAGATTTGGTCACCACTCTCCAGAGCTCTCTAGTGCTGAGCAATGGAGGAGGCTCCCGGTGATGGAGGGAAACCCTGTTTGCAGTGAAGTAGGGCAAGCCTTTTGCCTTGTTCCATCAGACTGCAGCAGGCAGATGATGATGACATTTATATTAGAGCCTGCTTGTCCTCCCAGTGACACCGTTCTGGGACAGAAAGGATTTCCCTTTCCCCAGCTTTCTCATCTGCATGTTTGCTGCTCTGGACTTCTCCAAGGCTGGTTAAGAGCTTGAGGAGGCAACCTTATTCAGCTGCTTCTGTCGGGGGAAGCCGCGGAGCTGGTTGTTTGCTCCTGTGAGCCCTTTGCAGCCCAGGAGAGGAGCAGGGATGCTGCAGTTCCTACTGGGATTAGACTCTGCAGCTGGCTCCTCCTCCGTCTCTGCTGTGGTTGTATCCCCTGTCATTGACATTTGATCAGCTTTCAGAAACCCCACCAGCACGGCCGATGTGTCTGTGTTTTACCTCAAAAGCCTAAGACAAAACTGGGTTGTAAACAGTTTACAGCAGGGGTTAGCGTGACCCTGTAAAAGCGCTGCAGTATCTAAATGCTGCGTAGTCCTAGGAGGAGACTAATGCGTGGACTAGAGCCCTGCTAACACAGTGCCTGGAACCAAGCCTGGGCTGCATCGCACTCCCTGCCGCCCTGCCCCGGGTGGGTAGCCGCAGGAGGCTTGCCTGCATCTCCGCGGGGCAACAGCCAGCATCGCCCTTCTCCCGAGCAGAACAACACAGGCAGTGCGGGATGTGAGGGGCCGCGCAGCAACTGGGAGGTGGAATTTGCTTTTCTGAGACGGACCTGTCCAAAGACCTGCCTCTCTGGTGCCCCTTCCCCAACTTGTCAAATGAGTGAGCTGGATGCTTTGTTTTATTCCTCGTGCTCCGTTTGCAGGTATTCCCCCCCCGCCCCTGACAAGGCACTGTTTCTGTGCAAGCCCTCTCACCCCACAGACACCCCAGGGTTAGCGTGTGCCTTGCATCTCCTGCTCAGAGCCCCCGTGCTCCTCCTTTGGCTGAGCAGCCCCCTTAGAGCCTCACAGCCAGGGCTGCCGCTGCTGGGGAGGGTTCACACCGCAGAAGGCAGCTGTGGGAGAGGAAACCGTCAGCCGCCTGGGCAGTGGCACGGCAGTCCAGTGCGGGAGGGCCGCGCTGCAGCCGAGCTGAGGCAGAGGGATCGGGCAGGCTCTTGTCACCGCAGCGCGGACCTGAGCAGGGAGGGCACAGC
>NW_010564568.1:23415-26970 GCF_000687285.1 Phaethon lepturus | reverse complement strand
GCCCCCCCCCCCTTCCTCTCCTCACTCCCTTGTCTCTTACCCGGGGTTCCCTTCTTGCCTCATGACCGTGAGGCTGCCGCAGTGGAGGGTCGCACTGGGAAGAGTGGGGCGCAGGTCTGTCCGTACCGGAGCTGCTGAGCAGAGCTGCCCCGCACCCCTCGCTGTTGCCTGCAGACCTGCCTTCCCGGGGCTTTGTGTCTCAGCTGGTTGCCCCAAAGAAGGGGGCTCAGCGCTTATTGGTGCTCAGGACCCCCAATGGGATGTGCCATCATTCCCCTCGCCACCCCTCTGGCTGTGCCGCCTCTCTGGTCGTGGCAGGCTGGCTGCTGGGCGGGCGGGAAGGGAAGCTCCCTGCCTCCGGGAGAGAAACCTCCGCTGGAGCTCTGGCCTGGATCCAGCCCTGCTAATCGCAGTGGCAGAAGTCCCACTGGCATGGGCTGGACCAGGCTTTGACAAGGTGTAGGGAGGAAAGATTAGCATGTGGGACTCTAGGGGACCAAGCCTGAGAGGGCTTCAGGGAGAGCAAGGGGGATTTCTTAGAGAAAAGAAGAGGTCCAGATCTGTCCCTAGACCTGCCAGTGACATCATGGCCTCTGGTTCTTGCTTTAATTTCCCTTTTCATGCAAGAGTGAAAGTGATCACCTGCTTTCTAGCAGCGTGAGCCCATTAAGCTCTTTGGGATCCCTGGATGAAAGACCTCTCTGTCCCAGTGCGCTCAGGAATGGAGGAGGGATGGGGCCAGACTTGGACTTCCCTGCCCTGAGTGGTGTCATTACAGCGGGTGTTAGCCCTTACAGCGGCGGAGGTGAGCACAGGAGCCATGCTGCGTGCACAGCTGGGGAAGGGAAGCAAAGCCGAAAGCCTCTTGGTGAGTTTAGTGGCATCTGCACAAGGCTGGGGCTCTTGCCCCCCTCTCTCAGGTTGCACCTTTGGAGATTGCTGGGTTGGATGGTATTTGTGCTGGATGAAGAGTTTTGTCTAAGAAAGCAAATAGCCTCTTTGCATGTCTTTCACACCTCTGGGTGTGATACTGTCAGGTCTCACCGACCAAGCTGGATGGGTGAGATGAGACTTCAGGGTGTTGCAGAGGCTGACAGAGGTTTCCTTAAGTGGGGTTTTTTCCCAGGTCTTTGTAGAACGGTTCCTATGGTGAAGGCACTGATACAATCTCTTTTTTAAGAGATTATTCAGTCCTATTGCTGAAGTCCTGCCCTTTCCTCACCACGAAAGACCTGAGAGCAGTTTTTCCAGGAGAAGTGTGGGCTGTCACACCCAAATCCCAGTGCAAGCAGACATTTGCTGGCAGCCATGACCGGCCGCTCACCCTCCCTGCTGCTGCTGCAGAGCAGTGGGGTTCTCTTCTCTTCCAGCCTGAACACCTTTTTGGACATTATTCCGTATTCACATTCTCTCCCACCAGAGGTGGCTGCGTTTCAGTTGTGGAAAAGTACCTTCCCGTTTGTGCGCTTTAGAAGCACTTGAGAAGCACTTCAGAGCCCCTTAGGCTGCGAAGCGTTGTGGTGGGAATCGCCATTACCAAACAGAGGCCTTTCCAGCTGCAGAAGGTCCGTTTCTCTGCCGTACAGGCACCCCAGGCTGCTTGTGCTGCTCTGGTAGGAGACGCCTGGATGTTGCTGTCGGTCGTTACTGGGAAAGGGGGGGAGACTCACGTGCGAGCGGTGAGAGGTGCAGTGGGATGAGCTGTGGTGAGGTGTTCAGGTGGGACGACCCATCGGTTAGAGCTGCTGGCGCTGGTGGGATGGGTGCAGAAGCTGAGGTATGTGGGGGAGATCCTCCAGCCTCCGTCTTCCTGTGCTTCAGTACCCCTCCCCGGGATGTGGCAGTGGTGGGAGTTACTCCCCATTGAACTCGGGGCGCAGGCCAGCAGAGTTGCCCTCTGCTTCTCTCCTCCATGTCCGGCTGGGCTCTGGCCGTCTCCCGAGGAGGGGCAGAGTCCCACACTGCGGGACTGTCATCCTGGGAGAGATCCTGGCCCCTGGCCTGCCCGCTGAGGCTCGGAGCCCTACGGCATCTGCCCTTCTGTCCCCGTTCACAGAGCTCCAGGTGCCACCGCGGCACCCTGCTGCCTGCTCCCCTTCCCCTGCCGCTGCAGCCTACTGACTCCTCTCTTGTTTTCTCTCCCCTTCTCCTGGTCGCCCGGAGCAGCAGCGGCCAGTGAAGCAGTCGCTCAGCAAGTCCCTGTGCCGCGAGTCCCACTGGAAATGCCTGCTGCTGTCCCTCCTCATGTACGGCTGCATGGGAGCCATGACCTGGTGCCACGTCACCAAGGTGACGCGGCTGACCTTTGACAGTGCTTACAAGGGCAAGTCCATGATGTACCATGACAGCCCCTGTTCCAACGGCTACGTCTACATCCCCTTGGCCTTCCTGGTGATGCTCTACGTGGTGTACCTGGTGGAGTGCTGGCACTGCTACACCCGCAACGAGCTGCAGTACAAAGTAGATGTGGAGAGCGTGCATGAGCGCGTACAGAGGATGCAGCAGGCGACCCCCTGCATCTGGTGGAAGGCCATCAGCTACCACTACGTCCGCAGGACCCGGCAGGTTACCCGCTACCGCAATGGGGATGCCTACACCACCACCCAAGTGTATCATGAGCGGGTCAACACTCATGTGGCAGAGGCCGAGTTTGATTATTCCAATTGTGGAGTTAAGGACATCTCCAAGGACCTCATTGACTTGGAGAGCTACCCGGCCACGCGGCTCCGCTTCACCAAATGTTTCAGCTTTGCCAACGTGGAGTCGGAGAACTCCTACCTGACCCAGCGGGCCCGCTTCTTCACAGAGAACGAGGGCCTAGATGACTACATGGAGGCCAGGGAGGGGATGCACCTCAAAAACGTGGACTTCAAGGAATACATGGTGGCCTTTTCTGACCCAGACAACCTGCCTTGGTACGTATCCCACTATGTCTTCTGGGTGGCGGCTCTGCTGACCCTATCCTGGCCCCTGCGGGTGCTAAATGAGTACCGCACCTCCTACGTCCATTACCACGTGGAAAAACTCTTTGGGTTCGACTACGTGGCAGTGACGCCGGCCGAGGAACGCTCCTTCTGCCGGAGGATGCCCCGCGTCAACACGGTGGACAGCACCGAGCTGGAGTGGCACATCCGATCCAACCAGCAGCTGGTGCCCAGCTACTCGGAAGCCGTCCTGATGGACTTGGTGGGGCTCTCTGGCTGCACCAGCTATTCTGCTTGCCGGTATGGGGGCTACCGGCAGAACTGTGAGCGGTGCCACAGGACTATAAGTAGCTCCTCCATCTTCTCCCGCAGCGCCCTGAGCATCTGCAATAGCTGGAGTGGCACATCCGATCCAACCAGCAGCTGGTGCCCAGCTACTCGGAAGCCGTCCTGATGGACTTGGTGGGGCTCTCTGGCTGCACCAGCTATTCTGCTTGCCGGTATGGGGGCTACCGGCAGAACTGTGAGCGGTGCCACAGGACTATAAGTAGCTCCTCCATCTTCTCCCGCAGCGCCCTGAGCATCTGCAATGGCAGGCCCAGGCCCCCCCCCAGCCGCAGCCCCTACTCCC
>NW_010564568.1:15345-23399 GCF_000687285.1 Phaethon lepturus | reverse complement strand
ACGCAGCTGCCTCTGGCAGAGCCGGAGCGGGAGCCTGAATGAGCAGAGCTGTCCCACCGAGCAGACCCGCCTCTCCAGCCAGGTGACTGTGGAGGAGGAAGACCCCCCTCCTTACCAGGATGCCCTCTACTTCCCCATCCTCATTGTGCACCGCAATGAAGGCTGCCTGAACCACGACCACCGTCACCTCCACCGCAATGGGTCCTGCGTGGAGACCTCACTGTGAAAGCAGAGGGCGGTGAGATCTCGTTGTCCGTTGCCTGGCCTGAGCCAGCGCAGGATTTGGGGAGAGGAGTGCAGGGGAGGGAGATTGCCCAGGAGGACATCAGGATGGAGCAGATACGGCATCTCGCTCCGGCAGCCAGCGAAAAGTCCCCCCGCTGTGGCTCTGACCTCCAGGAGGGGTGAGTGCTGATGCTCCCCCTGACATGGCACAGAACTCTAGACCAATCACCACATGCAAAAAAACCCCAAACCCAACCAAAAGAACCCCAAAACTATAATTCATGGCATCAAGATCCAAAGGGGGGAATAAAAAGACAGGCCTGATGCAGGGAGGGGGATGTTTTGGGTCCCCACCCTGGCTTCAGGCTGTGCTTCGAGGAACCAGCAGCCACCAGAATGCACCCTGCTGCACCTCTGCCCACCCCACTGCCCATGCTGGAGCGAGACCCCTCACGGGGCGGAGGGGAACGGGCCTTTTGGGCCCAGGATGTAACTGCCTGTGCCTAAAGGTCTGGGGCATCCAGGCACGTGGAGCTGAGCGACAGGTTAGAGCAAAGGCTGAAAGCCATGAATCCAGCTCTTCCCCTTCCCCCTGGCCGTTCCCCACCCTCCCCGCTTTTTTTTTTAGACCATGCTTCGACTGTTACTCTGTTCTCACTGCTGGGAATGGCACCGCCTCCAGAGGATCCCAGGCTCGGCACGCCAGCTCTGAGAGTCGGCATCCCCTAGGTAAAGGGCTTTTCGGTTTGGGATTACGGCAGGCAGGCAGCACCGGGGAAGGGATGAATGTGCAAACCCAGACGGAGTGGAGATCTGCAGCGCTACTGATCTGCTTGCTGGAGGAGGGCTCAGCTGGAAAGAGAAAATGGGAGGCCCCCGGTGAGCTGGGGAAGGGGGAGAGGATGGCACTGGGACAGGCATCGTGGTAATAGGTGGCACATCAAGTGGCTGGGGTCCCTTCCTGGCTTTGAAGTGTGTCCTAATCGGTTCAGACAAGCATCGAGGAAGGCTCTGGTAGGTTCAGCTGCAGTCCACCTATTGACAATAGAGCAGCAGGTTGGTGCATGTCTGCAGGAGTGAATTCTGCATGAGGTCAAGCTGGGCTCTGGTTGCAGACTCTGAGCTGCAGGCTCCTGGCAGCCTGGGTTTGGCAGAGAGCTCTGAGGGGCTGGGAGGGAGGAATGCAAAAGCATGCTGGAGCATGGTGAACCTGGGCTGGGGAAGTAAGGAGCAAAGGGATTCCCCTTATGTGGGGCCCCACCGTGGGTGCAGGACCCACAGCTGGGAGGCAGGGAGGTGTCTGCTGTGAGGGATGCTCTGCAGAACAGAGCCTGGGGATATGTTAGAGGGGAACCTGCTTAAAACCAAGTGGTTTGCACTACCAGGGTTTTTGCAGAGAGGTGTCAGGCTGTGAAAAGTGAGGTGGCTTCTGTGTAGCCTGTTAGCCTCTGGGTTCCTCTGCCTTGCTCTTGTCCGGGCAGGCTAGCCCGCCCTGAGCTCTGTGCTGCCCCTTCTGTCCTGCTGGAAAGGATGTCGGTGATGTTGAGCAAGGAGCCTTCATGTCACTGAAGCTGCATCAGTGGCTGCAGCATGCAGGCACCCAGCTTTTCCGTCTTCGCCAACACATCCCCAGATCTCTCATGTCCCTGTTCTCAGAAAAGCTCTCTCCTTTGCAGTCAGCTCTTCGGGGGAGTGCATGCCAAATCAGCCAGCCATTTCTCCAGACGGCACTGCTCCTCAGCCTTACCACGCTTCCCTCATCCACTGGGGCCAGCAACGGCTGAGAACAGCAGGTCTTGGGTGACAAGAGCAAGTCCATTAGCACCTAGGCGTTCAAGCTTGGTGCCTGCCTCTGCATCCATCGTAGAAGGGCAAGTTATAAAAGAAAAAGAGTAAGGCATTTTATTTAGTTTAGCCGATCTTCCTCCTGCCAACTTACTAATGAAAGATCTGTTTCTCTAGTCATGCTGCTGTACTGCTTCCTCCCAGGTCTTGGGGAGGCTGCAAAAGCACCCTTCCACTTCATCAGTCCTCTTTTGAAAATCACCTCTTGCTGGCAAGCCTGGAGTGGTCAGCACGTGTGGGAATTGTAAGGCTCTGCTTGGCTTTGCCCCCAGCATGGTCTGTTCTTCTGCTTTTTGTGCCTTCCGTGTCCTGGTCAGTGTCTCTTGCCCTTGTCCTCCTGGATCTCAAGTGCTAGACTCCAAACAATGGCGGTTTGAACAGAAAAGCCCTTAAAATCCCACTCCATTATGATTCTGTCTTGTAATCTGCCCCTAACTATGACTTCCAGACCTAGATGTTGGCTTAAGTAAGAGGGTCCCTTTGAGAACAGGGAAGCATAAGGTCTCTGGTGTGACCACATCCTTCTCTGCGTTTTGTTCGTGTCATTATTGGCACGGATTCAGGCTGGGCGAAAGCGGCTACGGCCCCCTTGGCTGCCCTGGGATTTTCTTGCTTAGTGATGACGTTTGGCTTGCTGTGCACTTGTGCTTCTTTCTCTGAGGGCCTAATGTGAGTGAAGGCCAATGCTGAGGGTCCTTGTGGCTCTGTGGAGATAATGGTGTGTGCTTGTATGTCCTGGTGAATCAGGAGATCTTCAGTCAGTGGAGCTGCAATGGGTCATTAGTGAGCAAAGTGGTCCGTTTGTCCTTCCCAATATGTTCTCTTTGAAATCTCCTACACATTGCTTAAATTAGGCTACGATGGCTTGTCTTTCTCTCTTCAGCCTCCAAAGTGCCTTGGACAGATGGATTTATCAAAGGTTTGGCAGGCCTTTTAGCTCCCTGGGGCAAAGACAGTCCTTGGAATAGGGACAACTTAGTACTGTCTCTGTGTTCCTGTCCTTTAGCACCTGCAGCAGAGTTCTGCTTCCAGGCACCTTGTCCTTAGCTCTTTTAGGTCTCTTCATGTGATTGCCTCAATTCATTCCTTTGGCCCCATTTTCATTCACAAAATCTTATTCTGGAGTTGGTCTATCGAGGTGGATATACGTGTCTTTGAGGCATGGCTGCTGCTCTGGCCTGCAGGATCCATGCAGAGTCTTCCTGCTGCTGAACACCTTCCCCATGCACATAGTACCAGCCACAGCCAAGTCCCAGTCTTGGTCCCAGTCTTAGTCCCAGTGCCATGGTCTGTGGCCATGCCAGACCCACAGCACCCTGAGGAGAAGTGGGACCTCTTTCACCAGTGGGTGCATGCCAGGATTTCTTGCAGATCTCTTCCTCATATTCTTAGCCCTCCCTGCACCTGGTGGAGGTGGAGGAGCCTGGTCCAGCCTACTCCATTCTTGCCAGGCTGGAGACCTTTCTGCCCTGTCTTAAGCTCAGGAAAGGGGGATAGCATGCTTGGGCATGGGAGGGGAGCAGGACTGGGCAGGAGGGACAGGAGCTGCCTGGGGGCTTGGCAGAGAAGTGGTAGAGGTGAAGAGGACAGACTGAAACTGGGGTTCTGCTCCCTCTCCTTCTCCCTGCCTGCGATGTCTATACAGGGCAGCACATCTAGCCAGGCAGGGAAGTTCATGGCAGCCAGCTGGGCTCTCCCTTCCCACCCTCAGCATGGGACGTAGCCAGCAGAAGGGGTGTGCGTGTATAGGTTTTCTCCTAAGCGTTGGTGAAGGACCCTAGTGCCCTGGGCAAAGGGCAGCTGATTTAATTCTCTTCACAGCTCAGGTTATCAGCACAGACATCCCAAGATGGTCTGTCCCTGTTCTGACGCGCAGCCTCTGCGTGGTGGAGTGGTCCCATCTCCCCCGGCACACAGACATCCACCCGCCACGGCTCCCAGCTGAGCAGCAGGCAGGCGCCTGCCCTTCCTGCAGCCTTGCGTCTGCTCTCTGCCGTGTCTGTGTTGGTGATGACGATTCCTTTGGCAGCTTGGTCGATGGCCCAGTCTGCTCCTCTCATGATAGCCTGCTCCCTTATATCTAACCTGAATTGTCCCTGCTGTATCTTAATCCCATTACTTCTCCTCCATTGACTGGTGGTTTAATTGTCTCTGCTCCTTTTCCCCATGGCCTTCCCGACACAAGCAGGTGTTATCTGGTCTCTGCAGCCTTCCCTTCACCAATCCCAGTGTCTTCTCTTTCCCAGGATCTTACTGGGCAAACCCTGGCTTGCATGATGGTGCAGAAGTTTTCCCTGTGTCGCGAGTCTATCCTTCCTGTCCTCAGCCTGGCGTGGGTGAGAGGAGAGGGCCACAGGCGCAAGCAGTGCCTCGGTCTGTCAGGCTGGCTGTGTCCTCATCTCTGGTGCAGAAAATCTCTTCAAAGTGAGCGAAGTACATAGAGCGGCTGGCCCCTAACACAAGGAAAGCAGAACAGCCTGCATCACCCCTTGGGAAGGTGAAAGCTGGGTGCTTGTCAGCACGAGGGGGCAATAACGAGAGGATCTCCGCAGTCAGGCAGCTTTGTTTTTTTCCATACGTCATTCACCCATTGCAGTTTTCCATGACTCTCGAGTCAGGCTCAGCATTGCACTCGTCAGCAGGCTTTCCTCTCATGCCGGGATGAGTGAAGCGGGAACACTGCCAGCTCCTCTTCCTGGTGCTTCATGGCGTTAATACGTCCCTAGAAGAGAGCTAGTCCTCACTGCTGCAAGGCTGGACAATAATTTTGGGCTATTCGGTGTTTCCCATTGCTGCCAGTATGCTTGCCGGGTACTTAAAAGCTCTCCAGCTTACTGAATGAGAAAAAGAGAGAGAAAGAGCATGTGAGAAGCTCTGGATTAACTGATCTTCAAGACACATCACCACCCGTTTATCTGTCTTTCAGCACACACTGGAAGCTTCCCAAATAGTGCCCAGCTCTGTGTTCATGCAGAACCAGGCGGTGGCACCAGCCAGCCTGGGGGTACTTCTTGAGCCCACTGCATGTCATGCAGACCACACCAAGGAGGGAGGCTGCAGAGAGGGCTTTTGGGTTGAGCAAGTGTAGGGGTGTTTGTTGGAACAAGGAGAGGGAATCTCATCTTGTGGTCAATGCCAAGCCTTCCAGAGTCACACACGAGGCAAATGCTCAGGCTTAGTGCTGGGGAAGCTGCTGTTTTTCTGATTTCAAACAAGCACACCCCCATAAAATGCACATGTTAGAGACCCAGCCTGTCCCTGCCCTCTTTGTTGTCTCTCCATTCATGCTCAAGAGGGTGCAGAGCTGTTTAGTAACTCTGATGGATGCCCATGGAGAGGGGACTGCAGGAAGAGGTTTATTAAGTGGAAGTTTAAGAAAGTTAGGTAGCCTGTGATGCCAGTAAATCATTGCTCATTAGTCTGTGGGAAGAATAACACCTTTTAAGCTCTCCCTGCAGCCTTTCCAACCATGGCTTCAGTACTGCTAATATCACTAGGGTGCTGCCTTACTTTTAGCAGGGTACGACCTTGCTACAACATGCTCCTACTCTGCTGCAGTAGCTGTAGGGCATGGGTCCGAAATACTACCAACACCACCAAGAAGTTGTGTTACCAAAGAGCTACAAGTCTCAATTTGTGATATGTGCTTCTAATCAAGTTTCATTCATATGCAGTGGTTAGAACCTGAATGTGGTCTGGATCATCAGATACCATATCTCAGAAATGGGACCTGGTTTAAGTGTTAGCTCTAGTTGGTAATACCGCCTCCCGCAACGCACGTGGGCCTAGAGTCTCCGCTGAGCCAGGTATGCGCGGACACCAAAGGCTGGTTCATAGGACCTGGGAGCCCAGTGGGGACTTGGGGCTAAGCCTGCCTAGGGCTCTTTTCCCTGTGGGCATTCTGGAAAAAGGGGAAAGGGGCTTAGTCACATTTCACGTAGAAATTAATGGGCTATGTTCACTCCTAGTGTAATTTTATTGAAGCCAGTGGTACTATACCAGTGTGAGCTTGGCTTGGCAACTCCTCAGAGTGGTCTGTCCTTGACTCCAGGCAAATTGATCTGTCACAGTGTTGCTTTGATGCATAGAGTTTGTGTTGGGACTTGGCCAAACGTGAATGAATGTTGAACATCTACTGTCTGTGCAAGCAGCGGGTTGAATTGTTCTGCTCTACTGCTTCCATCACAGCTGCTCCGCCAAGGGGAATGTTATGCCCGTGGATGCGATCTCGTCAACTCCCTCAAAAGCAAGCTAACAAGCAAATTGACCTCCACCACACTGGGAGAGGAGCCTTCTCCCACAGAACCATAGCCTTTCTCCACACGAGGTAAAAGAGGTCCCAAGGACTGAACTGAACCTGCAAGACCCATGGCCTCCCCTTCCTCCTTCCCTTCTCACCTCGTCTGTCTGTCTTGAGGGAGGGGCAGTTTCTTTGTGGAGTTCAGCAAGCCTCTCTTCCTGCAGCTCATAACCAGGCTCTACTAACAGGTACATCATCCACCTATGCAACACTTCCAGAAGCTGCCGAGTTTTCAGGAGCCCATTACAATGTGTGGCATGGCCGTCCAGCGCTGAGAGTAAGCACAGCAGCTGCTGGAAAGCTAAGTGGGTTTTATTCCTCCCCTCCTACTGAGGAAGACTGTTTTTGTTGGGGCTTTTTGTTTGTTCATTTGGTTTTTGTAAAATTCATTTGGGGAAATGAAGCTTATGAGAAATTGGTGCCCATCCTGAACCCTCTCCAGTCCTTCGAACTTCGGGAACGGGTGGATCACGTACTGTGATTATAATTTAGCGGACTTTGTAGAGCAAAGTAACTTCACACACAGACACACGAGGTTCTTTTCACCCTCCATCAGCACAAGCTGCTTCTGCAATCTTAGCTACTCACGTTAGTGAAAGAAAAAGCCTAGCTAGAATGTGGTGAGATGACTTAGTATTTTGTATCAGTCCCATGGTCCCAATGTCCATTAGCGGCGCCGTCAGCTGCTGTGCCATGAATTCGGACTTTAGATGGCAGCCCACGAACCAGTCAGGGTGAAAAGGTTTGGAAAAACCCAAGCCCAAGTCTACAGGTGTCTCCAGAAGCGGATGCAGAGAGGGGATCACCCAAAGGCAGACGTCGCCTGCTGCTCGGCCCAGCCAGAAGCTGGTGGGCTCTGTTAGGCGTGCCCTGCCAGGGAGAGCCCGGCCCCCGGGGCCGAGAGTGGGGAAGGAAAGTAACGGAGAGTCTGACGAAGCAGCGTGCCCAGCACCATTCAGCCGCCTGGGAATAAAGCGGTGACAACTAGACCCCAAAATAACTGGATTTCACTTTGGCTTTTCAAACTGAAACGGCTTTTTCAAGCTCAAGTGAGACTAAAAGCCCGTAACAGTTGTGAGGAGTGTTTCGGGTTGCTGTTCCTTGCTTAAAAAAATTAATTTTTTATTTTGAGCTGGGTTTAAACACGCCACTTCGGCCAGGCCTGTTGTTAGGAATACGCAGTGCTGGTGGAAAAAAATGCTCAAGGAAGACTGGGATGGTGGCCCTGTGGCTTCACCGTGGGGTAGGCTGATCAGGGACGGAGGCCGGAGTTTAAAGTCTTCCTCTGCCCCGGAGGGGTGACCTGGCCCCCCCCCCAAGCCTGTGTGCGTGGCCGGGCGTGCTTCTGCCTGCTCGTGTGCACGGCCAGGACCCGCGGCCCTGCAGAGGGTTGGCGGGTTTGTGGCATTGCTCTGGTGTGGCCCATCCGCCCTCACGGCGCGGGCTTTGCAAGGTGACAGAGCATTGCTCGTTCCTCGTGAGAGGAAACTCCTGACCTGGTGTTTGTGAGGAGGTGGTGTGGAGTGTCACATTTGCTGCAGGGAGCAGGGATAAAAGCGTGGAGCAAGCTGTGTTGGAGAACAAGCTAATCCCTTGCTGGCTGCCTGAAACTGGAGGGCTGCTGGGTCTGCTCCCTGGCCAGCACTCTCCAGCCTTTCTCACCCTCCCCGAACCTGATGTGCGA
>NW_010564568.1:14433-15243 GCF_000687285.1 Phaethon lepturus | reverse complement strand
CGGCGCCGCGGCCCAGCCGTGAAGTGCCCGCGGACGCGTGATGACCTCAGGCGTGCTGGTGGCCAGACCTCCCCATAACCCACCGGCTTGCCTGCGCACGGCCTTCTGGCAGCGCTCGCCGCCCTGGCCTGCCTCGTGCCACAGCCTGCGGAGCGTTGCAGCTCGTCCTGGCCTCGCTTTTGCGTCAATTTATGCTTTCCCAGAGAATTTCACGGCACTTCTCTGAGCCTTTGTAGACAGGGTAAGTTCGATGGACCGAAGTTAGAAAACAGAAGCCCCTGAGGTTTTGGTGCTCCTGATCTCCAGTGCTGCAGGGCTGTCGCTGGGGAGGAGAGGCAGGTGGGGCTTGCCATGGGGGGGGGCCCAGGGGCTTTTCGAGGTGAAAGCAGCCTGTCTGCTGGGGGAGCCTCCAAACACGGGCTTTGTGCTTCGCCGCCGGGACCGAGGGCAGCTTTGCTGTGGGCTGAACAAGGCACAGGTGATGAAGGAGCTAGCTGCGGAGGGCAGAATAGCGTGTAAATGCTCAGCAAGACGTGTGGAGAGGAGGGCCTGTATGAGAGAGGCTTTGCAGGAGGTTTTTGCGGGAGACGGGAGGGAAGGCAAGGCGGGAGGCTGCTGCGCTGGAGCAGTGGTGCTATGAGGCCGGGAGGGTGGGAGGGAAATAGAGGCAGCGGGGCATTTGATGGAGAAGCCTAGGGACAAAGCAGGCTGGGCAGGAGGTATTTCCAAGCCGAGGTGCGCAGGCCAAGCCTCGCTGGGTCGTCAGAGCAGCGACGTTGCCTCCAAGACACGCGCTGCCGGCTCCAGCCG
>NW_010564568.1:13253-14298 GCF_000687285.1 Phaethon lepturus | reverse complement strand
GTAGGGAGAAGGAACTGCTTCATTTCTGAGCTGTCCTCTCTGCCTAGGGAAGCCGATGCAGGGCTTGGCTCTGCGCTGCTCCCCAGCTTCTGAGCCGCATGAGCTCAGGCTTCGTCGCTCTTCACTGTGACCGAAGGAAGAAGCAGGAGAGGGTCTAGGTTAGCAAAAAGTGCCCTGTCAGCACGGGCGTGCGTGGGCCCCGGCTGGGCACAGCTGGTGAGGGAGTCTGGAGGGAAGTTGCTGCTCGCAGGGCAGGGGTGGTGTAGGTGCTGGCATGGTAAAGCGGTGGGTCCCCAGCGATCAGGAGAGCTTCTGTCAGTCTGGGGTGCAGGGCCGTGGCCTGCGCCGTGCGTGTTTCAGGCCAGTAGGGCTCGGTGTCGTGTTTTACAAACGTGCCATTTACTCCCCAGTTCAGTGTCGTAGTTTGCCCCTATAAGAGGCGACCTGGAAATACTCTGAGGCTGCCCCAGCCCAAGCCCTCACCCCGTTTGGAGACACGGCTCTACTATGCTGTCCCAGGGGCAGTGCACAGGCCCCCCCATTTGCCCCCCCTTGAACCCCAGCCACCAGCACCTTGGCTGGCTGTGCAGAGGGCCAGTAGGTCCCTGGCAGGCAGGGACAGAAGCTCAGCGTGGACAAACCCAGCCCCGCTGGCACAACCATTTCCACGCACAGCCCCTGCCCATCCCTGTGGCAGCCTGCTCCTCCACCCCCAGTCAGTGCTCAACCTGCTGTCCTGTTTACGACATAAGCCAGCGTGACACCTTGCAAATCGATGCCTGGGTTGCTGTGAGCAGAAGTCGCCGCGCGCGCGGTGCTCAGGGCAGCAGAAGCGGGGCTCGCCATCTGCTGCGGGAGGGAGCCAGCCGGCCGGCCCTGCTCCAGCCCGATGGGGTGCCCGCTGGTATAGTCGAAGTGAAAGCCCTCGTGTCATTCCCCCTCCTTTACTACCCAGCCGACCCCTCTCTCCCTGCTATCGCTCTGGCACAGACCCACGGGTGGGGCGATGCTCCCAGCTTGGCTGGTGGCCCCCCGCTTGCGCATG
>NW_010564568.1:11700-13197 GCF_000687285.1 Phaethon lepturus | reverse complement strand
CTTCAGTGGATGGCCAGCAGCAGGAGGGGACACCAGCTCCCAAGCAAGGCACCAGAGGTTGTTTCCTCCTCCAGACAGAGGCCCACAGCTGACCCCCCTCCTCAAAGCCCCACAGTACTCCTTGGGGATGGATCTCACGGGAGAGCTAAGGGGTCCGTACTGGCCCTGGGCTGGCACGTGCCCGTCCAGCAGAGAGTGAGCTGCTGGTGACTGCTCTGCAAGGCAGTCCCACACCACGGTAACCGGACCTGAAGGTCGCACGTGACCCACCAGCGACGGGAGTGTTTGCACTCAGACAATCTGCTGTTGCTGTCAGGGCTTTCATTTTTACTAACATATATGGCATTTGAGATGGTTTCAACCCTTGCAAACTGGCAGCAGACTGCTGGTCTTGGGTGTGGGCAAGTGGTTCAGGCTGCTTGGTTTGGGCTTTGCTGTTTGGCCAAGAGATTGATGGGAGAGAAGGCAAAGAGTTCTCCAGGCAGCAGCTACCTGTCCGGGCGTTCCTGCGTGTGGCAGCCCAGGAGTGAGTTTGGAGGGTGCTCAGGTGGTGTTAACAGTCTCAGCCATTTGCCGGAAGAGGAGCTGGGTTAACCTGGAAAGCAACAGGTCAACAAATCTCTCTTCTTCCAAGTAACTAGTGACAGAACAAGAGGAAATGGCTTCAAGTTGCACCAGGGGAGGTTTAGACTAGATATTAGGGAAAATTTCTTTGCTAAGAGAGTGGCCAAGCATTGGAACAGGCTGCCCAGGGAGGTGGTGGAGTCACCATCACTGGAGGTGATCAAAAAATGTGTAGACGTGGCACTTCAGGACATGGCAGGGTGGTGTTGGGTTGATGGTTGGACTTGATGATCTTAAAGGTCTTTTCCAACCTTAACGATTCTGTGATTCTGTGAACAGTTGTTCTGCAGATGATATGTTTTCCCAAGCCCTTTTGTTTCCATCCCTGTTCCTCACTGGCTCTGGTGGCCAGTGCCTCCCCATCCGTCTGCTAGCATGTCTGAGGGCTCTCATCGCTGCCCTCCCAGCACGAGCTTTCATTGCCCAGCTGGCCGACCAGATGCAGCCCTGTACTTGGAGCTACAGGCAGGCTTGCCCAGGACCAGGCCACCCCCATTAAGCCCCCACCCCACCCTCGCTGCTGGAGCTGTTCCTTCATCAGCCTGATGCTGATCTGCGTCTTCTCTGCTGTTTCTGAACATGAGTTCTCATCTCATTCAGGTGTGTCATTCAGTGGAAATATTTTGTAAATGCAAATAAAAAGAAATAAATCTATTCAATACCTCGGTCTCGAGGATGGGAAACAAGTAGTGAGAGATGTCTGGGTGGGGAGGTTTCACAGCTGCTACCACTGTTTAGATTTCATGGTGGACGGAGCCCCTGGGGCATCTGTGAATTGTTGGAAAGGGAGCTACACAGACCTGTGGGGGTTTGGGGCCGAGCCCTTTTGGCACCCCTCACGCGGCCACCGCGGTGACAGTCCTGTTGGCTGGG
>NW_010564568.1:1903-11686 GCF_000687285.1 Phaethon lepturus | reverse complement strand
ACGGGCCTCTGTATCCATCAGGCAGAACAAGGCAGAAGCGGGTACGTGGGAAACAAATTTTTTTGTGAGCACTGGGAAACAGTTTTTACTTTTCAACTCTGTCAATATGATCTAGCTCTGTCTGTCTCTCTATATATGTACAAACAGTATATCACAATGTTGCCTTTTTTGTTGGAAATATCAAAGTACAAAGATTGTAAACCAAATCGGTGTAATAAAAGTTTTGGATGATTCACTGAGGTGGCTGCCAGCGGTGGGTCTGTGAGTGCTGGTGCTGGGCAGGGCTGGGAGACATGTGAAGCCCCTGCGTTACTCAGAGGGCAGGAGGGGATGGAAGTCAGCCCGCTCGCTTAATTCCCTGCTGACCTCTCCTGAGTGGGGTGGTCAAAGGACCAAGGGCAATCAGGTACGTGCCCTGTCCTACCCTCAGGTGGCCACAGCCCATGGGGCAGAAGGAAGCTGCTCCGTTTTCCTCCAGGCCCAAGGAAGCTTCTCCATTTTCAACCCTGTGGGATGTGTGGCCCAGCAGTCTTGCAGGAACCCCTCTAGCTTGAAGTTACGTGAAACACTGATTTTTTTGACTGATTTGCACAGAAGACCATCTGGTTGTAATGAATTTGCCCGTTTGCAAAGCTGGCTAGCACTGATCGGTGGCATAGCAACCCAAAGCAGGAAGCTGGTGGAGAGACCTATAATTTATTGAATTTTTTTTTTTTTTTTACTTTTCACCACCCATATCTGAGACTCCTATGTTTTTGCTGTAAAAACCAATAAATCCTTGAGCAGAGCAATAGCCAGAAAAAGCTGCTGAAGAACTAGAAACAGCATTCCCTCTGTCTTCTATGCATCTTACGTCCTCCTCAGGAAAAAAGCCTAAAGAACCTTTTTGTCCTGAAGGTTAGGTCTGGACCATTTAGATGGTGGAGACTTCACCTCAGCTGTTTTACAGGTGGAACAACATCCAGTTGCCTGGACTAAGCTTGCTGCTGGAGCATGTAAGAGTTAGTCTCAGGTACAGTGAGAGAGAGAGAGCTCAAGAGGCAAATTGCTTCTACAACGCTGCTACAGTCCCATGAGGGCTAATGCTTGTCTCCTGTGAAGTCATAGGTTGGATGATGGAGGTCTGGGGAAGGCTGCGGTGGAGACTGCAAATTGAGCGTTTTTCAGAAATACGAATAAAATCAAGCCTCAGGTAAAGTATCATCTCCAACACTGCACCTGCAAAGCTCATTGCTCTCTGGAGCGTTTTCTTCAGAGGAGGTTGGCGTGGGGGTGCTGCAGAGACCCCAGCCTTGCCGCTTCCCAGTTGGCCCACACAATTTGGTGAATGCGGTACTCGGTCTCCTGGCCCACCTCTGCCAGGCGGAGGTCGAACTCGGTCAAAGCCTTGTTATCCACCAGCCCCTCAAGCAGTTGCTTCCCACCACCCTGCAAATGGGCGAGAAGAGGGGATTAGAGAAGGAGATCCAAAAGTGAAGTGTATTGCCCTTTCCTCCTCCCCAGGGCAACTTCTCCTGCACTTCCCTGCTGCTGGTGGTGGGGAGCCCATGAGGTGGTGCCAAAAGTGACGAAGGCCTTCACCCAAGCCCGAAATGTTGCTCACAGGTGTAACCTTATGCAGCACTCAGTGATATGACACGTGCTAATGACTCCCTCCGGGTACCGTGTCAGGAGTCCTCAAGCTCAGGCTGGTTAACAGCACGGCTGGTGATGATAACCTGAGAGGAGTCTCTGCTCTCCCCTGCCCCTGGGCCCCAGCTCACTGCTGGCTGGGGACAAATGGTGGTGTGATTAGGTGTGCTTGCTCCTCGTCTCGGCAGTGGCAAGAGCCCCGGAGCTGGCAGTCTCCTGCCTGGATGCCATTTCCCAGGCTGGGCTGGCTTTCCCTCGGGGGAACACCTCAGGCAACTGAAGTCCAGCCTGCCTGGGACAGAAAATGCGATATGGATAGCACTAGGGAGGCAACTCACTTTGGGGCATTTCCCTCCCTTACCTGAAGCACCATCTTTAGGGATGTGACAATTTGACTTTTTTTTTCCTCCACAGCTATTCTGTTTTAGGTATCAAGTATACCTCCTGCCCCCAACTCCTCCATCCAGGTGGTCCCCTCATGCCAGCACCCTGCCTCTTAGACCTTTTGCCAAAAAGGACAGAGCAAAAAGGACTGGGAAGGAGTCTCTTTTTAATGGGGTACAGAGGTCAGAATTCGATGCATCTCTAGCAAAGATGCCCATCTCCCCCCAAAGATAATACCACCAGCCCACTTGCTGGGCTGCTGTGGAGCTTCACAAATGGGTACCAGGAGAGCTCATGAGAAGGAAGATGCTAAGCACAGAGATTATTATTTACTAAGCAAAAATCCTTCTATCCTATCCATCCTTTGCCTCCTTGTATCATTAAACTCAAATGGTTTTCCATGTCCAGGGTCATAAAACTCAGAACTCACAAAAGGTTTTCTGCCATCAAATCCTTTTAAAACCGTTGTCAAACACTGATGTCAATATTCCTGCCAGCGGGGACAGCTGGTCTTGCTGTCTTTTTATTGTGACGGTGAGAAAAATTGAGGCTGTGCAGAAAGTTTAAAAGCCAGCATGATTTCATTTGGCTGTCTAGTTTCAGATTGCTAAAGCTCTTTTTAATCAGCAGAAGAAAAGCGGTCTGGTTTGTGGGTATGTTGCATACTGCAGCTCTTAGGGATGCAGTAAGATCTGTGGATGCTCCTCCGTCTAGAAAATGTGAGCCTGCGGTTTAGGAGCCACTTATAAGCACCCAGACGTGACACTTTTGACCTACCGCACCCCTCCAGAGCTGCAGTGTGAGTTAAAGGAGCTCAACAGCAAAGACAATTTTCTAACACTGAGTGTGTGACGGGCAAGGAGAGATTCTGGGAAGGGTGACACTATCTGTGTGCTGCTGAGTGACAGATGGCACAGCAGATCCCAAGCACAGAGGATATGCACAAGGCCCTCGTCTCATGCCGCCTATCGTTATTATCTACTCCCACGTGTGTGAAGCGGCTGTGATTTTTCCCAGACATACTCCCTGGTTTTCAGTTTCCTCGGGGGAAAATCCCTCTACCTAAAAGCCCAAAGCCTGGAAGCCAGGTTCAGCCCTATGAATAGAGCTAGATGTAACGAGTGAGGTAGATAGATAACTGCGTGTGCGTGCATGGAAGATGTCCTTCTCCTTCTTGCCGTCTGCTGGGAACCCCTTCACTTCTTGCAACTGATTGTTCTCGCAGCAAGACTGCGAAGCGAGGGATGCATTCACCCCCGCAGCTTTGAGGCAGGGCAGGCTCCGCATCTGCTTTGCACGACCACCACGCAGGCTCGCAAACTGCAGGGAGAAGGGGTTTCTCTTACCAGCCCCAGGGGGTTGCACGAGAAGTTGATACTCGTCAGGGCGGTGTTCTGAGCCAGGACCTGGGAGAAAAGCGTAGCGGTTGTCTCTGACAGGTTATTACTTCCCAGATGGATGGACTTCAGGGTAGTGTTGGTCAGCAGGGCACGGCCGATCGCCTCCCCGCCTTCGTCCTCCACGCAGTTGAGGCGCAGATTCAGGGAGGTCAGGGTGGAGTTCTCAGCCAGGGCTTGAGCAAGAGCCTGAGCCCCCAGGTGACAGATCTGGTTGTTACACAGATCAAGGATTTCTAATCTGCTGCGGTTGATCAACTTGCCAACAGCTCGTGCCCCCTGGTCCCTGATGAGATTGTGGGACAAGTTCAGCTCCACCAAGCAGGGATGATCCAGCAAGTTATGGACCAGCAGCCTGGTCTTGTCATCATCCACTTTGCTGCGTGTCAGCTTGAAAACCTGCGGGGATAAAGGACAGGGACACTAAAACTGCCAGTGCTTTGGACTGAGCTTTGTACAAGACCTCAAGAGAGTTAAACCCATGGCCCACCAGATAGGATTCATCTCCCTTGACTTCAGACACCTTTAGCCAGTAGGCTCAAGTAGTTGCTTTTATAGCGGGCAGATACTTCCAACAGGCAAGACGTGCCACTGATGTCCCATGCCTATTCTAGGGAGGAATGGTTCATCTCTTGGAAACCCCTGTTCCTCTCCTCTGACTCCACAGGATATCTGATATGGGGGGCTAAATTAAAGTGAGATGAAGCTGCCCAAACATCTCCAGAGAGTTAGCAGCAGAACTCGCCCCAGATCACAGTCAAACACTGAATGAGCATGTGCACTGGTGGTAACCACAGTGCTCTCTGTGAAGGGCAATGCCCTGCATGGCCAGGGCACCTCAATAGCCACAAGAGAGGTAATTTCTCTTCTGGAAGCCGAGCAGATGAATATTACCCAAAGCATGCCAATCTGTGGGGAAAGCATTCAGCCAGCTCCCTCTGGCTGTGCTCGGGCTAGCAATGCCTGATGACGTTTTGGAGGGACTGAGTATCTGTACTGCAGTTGGCACAGAACTGAGGATTGTGTTAGCACCCATAAAGAAAAAGCCTCATCACTCTAAGGCAAAGGCGAATATTTCCCCATGCTCTTCTTGGGGGTCTTGGCTGCTCTGGGGCATGTTGATATATATTTACTGAGCATAACCACCAAGTGCCTGGGTTTCTACCCCCAGGCAATTTCAAGATCTAGCTGAGGAAGAAAGGTTCCATTTGGGCCATGTTACTTTCAAGTTGTGGCACATCTTCACGGCGGCAGCCAGGTTGTTGCAGTCTTGGTAGGTGAAGTTAAAGAGGTTCCACTCAAAGTTCATGCCGCAGTCCTTTACGCCGTAAGTGAGATGAAGCTCTTCAAGGTGAGGGAGAGCAGTAATAAGGACTCCCAGGTCGTAGTGATGCACAGAGACCCCACTGGGACCAAAATCACTCACTGTGTCAGAGAGGTCATCCCTCTCCTCCTTTTGGTCCACCTTCACCGGTGGCAGGAATTGATCAACCTCCAGTTTCCGCACATAGTCTTTGCAGAGCGGGATGAGCTCTAGGACCTGGTTGGGGTCTGTGGTGTTAGGGATGAAACATTTCAGGATGTTCTCCAGGTGACGTTCGAAGAACATCCGTTTCCAGCTGTCTCCATAGTTGGAGATGTCACACACTTGCCAGCGCTCAGTGCAGCATCTCTTCCAGTAGTCCTCGTCGCTTATTAGGTTGGCAGTCACAGCGAGCGGAAGGCCAGTGGAGAGCCTGTCCAGCACCTTCCTCTGGTGCTCAGGCAGAAGACGGTCCAAAATAGGATTCTCTGGAGGGGATGAAGAGGAGGAAAGGTTGGTCTGGGCTGTAGGAACCACAGCTGGCACTATGGCTCTGCCTGGGCCCCCAGCTGTGTGCCCATGCCCTCCCCTCTGCTGATTCTGGCCCTCGGTTGCCAGCGGCTGGTGCAGGGCACTAAGCTGGCAGAAAATGTGTAGGGCTCATCTCCTACATTTCGGTGTAGAATTTCTAACTTTTACAATAAAACATCAATGTAATTGGGTTTTCTCCCGTAATATCTGGGAACTGCATCAGAAACTTAGCTCCCAGTTTAAATTTAGATTGAATGCAGTTTATATTCAGAGGAGGACTTCTGCTCTCAAGAGAGCTAATGCAGCCTTACAGCGATGGGAGAGCTTGGCTTGTCATTTGCTGAACTTTCTCCCTGTGGTTTCTAAGCATATTGAAGGACAGTATTTGAGAACAACTGTCTGTGTGCTCTTCATGCCAGTCCTTGTGCCTTTTTATCTTAACTCATGTGTCTGTCTTTCTTACCCCACATTGGTCCCCATTCCTAAGACACACTCTCAGCCTAAACAAGGTCCACCTTGTTTAAATAAAGGTTGTCTTTTCCCCACAGTCTGCTTCCTGATGCTCGCCCCAAGTCTCAGCTGGATTCTCTCTGGTGGAAATCCTTTGTGGTAAGAAATGCCGGAGAAAAGCCATGTGTATTCACACCATGAATGCTTGGTGATACGTACACGGTGGTGTACAGTAACAGAAATCGTCAGTGGAGAGGCCTATCTGCGCATGGGAAATCAAATTTTGAGAGACAAAGTGGGGTTAACTTTATATTTCCTCTGTCTCTGTGGCATTTCCTTCCTAAGGACACCCAGAGTTTTACCACAGCCTCATCCTGGAGTCTCTGCTCCAGTGTCTTACAGCTGGCACTGCAGTGACTGCCTCTACAAAGCCCTACAACACAAGCAGAGGTGGGACGTGTATGGGCAGAACTGGGCTAGCTTCAGTCCCGCTCACTCGGGCCACAGTAGTGGGCAAGATGCACAGCTCAAGTGATGGCATCAGGGTCCCCAAGACACCAAGGATGCTCCTCTTATGTGCAGCACGCAATGTAGGTCCATTGGCATTGGACTGACTGATCAGGCTGATAGGACTGTGAGGGTCTCCCAGCTCAGACCCCGAAGTACCATCAGCTCCTGGTGTAAGGCAGCACTGAGCTCCTCTGTACTGTCTTCATAGTCCCCATGTGGACACAGTCTTAGACCTATCTTTAGTCTTTGCTGCCACGCCACTGAGTCAGCCAAAAAGACAGGCCCTTTCTTTCCCCTCTCCCAGTCAGTTCCCAGGTGAGACAAGCTTTTGCTGTTTTGCTATGCTTCATCAGTACACCTGCTTCAAAAGCACACTCCCCGCCTGAGGATATAACTTGTCACATCACCACCAAAAGCCGTGGGGAGGGAAGGCCTGAGACTGTGAGAACAGTACGTGTTCTGAGATGGTAGCTCCTCTGAGCAGGGAGCAATTCTCCATCTCTTTGTACAGCACTCGGCACAACGGGGTTCCATCCTCAAGTGATGCATACATGAACCGAGAGAAGGAAACAGCGACTCCACAGCCCCGGCCACGGTTGAGGTAAGTCAGCCCAGCAGAGCACGGAAGGAAGAAGAAACGGCACGACAAGGTTAGGGCAGAGACACATCTTGGATAGCAGCCCAGAGGACTACAGCCATCCCTGGAGTGTACAAGTATGTACTAAGCAACTAAACAGTTTGGTTAACTAGCTGCCTGGGGGGATATTTCTCCCTATCTGTTCCTTTGACAGGGCTGGTCAGTATCTTGTACCACACTGCCTCTCAGATGCATCTGCCTGCCTTGCTGACCCTCTGCTCTCCGTGTCTCCTGGGGGAAACACACTCCCACTCACTTCCGAAATTGTGAACGATGTGCTGGAGGCAGAGCTCGGTGAGGTGGGGGACGGCGGCGAGGGACCACTCAGGATCCTCAATGATGCGGTGCGTATGGTACGAGCCAGCAGCGAGGCTGGTCCGGGGTAGATACGGCGAGGGAACGGCTGTTCTCCTGTCACCAGCCGCTGGCTGCTGCATCCTGCTCACGACCCACTTCTTCAGGAGAAGCAAGAGGAAAATTGCTTGAGAGCAGGAGTCACCATTTTCCAGCTGGGCTGCCTGCAAAAGAAAAAGGCAACTTTAGACAGAGGCCGGTGATAAGAATGCTCTGCTCGCACTGCTCTCCTGTAATGCACTTGGCCCCTGCCCTTCGCCTGCCTCCCCTGCTCGCACTGGAAGCACTGCAGCAAAACAGCTATTACTCAGCCGAGCCTTTATACGCTGTCCCATACAAAGAGGTCACTAGGTGCCACGTGTGCTGTGCAGAAAATAACATGGTGTTAATTCAGAGTGCTGTTGAAGAGGATGGACAGGGATTGATTGTTTACTGTCTTTTCCAATAAAAGAAAAAAAACAGGTGAAGCTGGCAGGAGCTGGGTTTAAAGCCAAGGAAAATGATGGTTCTTCGCACCACCTGCAGTTGAGCTGGGGGTTCCTTGCCATGGGATGTTTTAGATGCTGAGAGTCTGTGCAGATTCCAGGACAAGTCCATGGAAAAGAAACCCCTTGAAAATGATTCAATGCACGGAAACCACATCTGGCTCAGTGTAAGTTGAACATAGCTGGATGCAGGGAGATTCTCCAGGCACCTGCTTCTAGCCGCTGTCAGAGATGGGGTAGTGGGCCAGACTGTCTGCTGGTTTGATCCAGTATGCCTGTTCTTATGACTCTTTAAAGACAGATGCTTTCCAGATGAATACACTGTAAGTGTATTCTTTTTTTCTGCTTTTCCCAATTACTCTCCAGCTGAACTCCTTCCAAACATCCATTAACTGATGAGATGGGTCAGACCTGTTCAGACCACACGGAGCCTTAAGCAGATATGAGCTAAAAGAGCCAACCTAGAGCAGAAGGCAGGATGCCCAGTCCTATTAGCTCTGCAGAGCTTTCCCAAACTGAAGTTTCCCGTTTGCTGTTTCCTACCCCAACCTCAGGACCAGTGCTCTCAGCTGCCAGGATTCCACGTGTATGGTTATTGCCTGGAAGTCCTAATGGTTCCCTTCCCAGTCCCACCAGTCTGAAAGAGGCGGAGGAGACACTATGAAGGAGTACTCCTCTTGAGTCCTTGAGTTCAACCAGGAGCACCCAGGCTTGTTGAGCGTCTCCCAGGGCATACAGACCCATGCTGATCCTTAGTGGGGCTAGCTGCACATAACAGGGCTGCAGGGCACAGCTGGGCCGTTGGAGACTGCAGGAGACCTAAAAGAAGTGTGAGGCAGATGGATGGCTGGCAATGTCAGAGGTGAGGACAGCTTCCTGCAAGACCAAGAGGATGCCTCAGGGCAAAGGTGGCCTTGCACCACCTTAGAGGCAAAAGGAACCTGTGATAACATCCTGCACAGAAGCCAACGGCCGTGCAGTATCTTGTGCCACAACATCCCTCAGCGGAACAGCGCTTTGATCCCAAACTGCTCCCCGCCTTCGTGAAGGGCGTGAGCCAGGCGGTGCCTCCCACAGCGAACATCTTACGTCCTTCCCCTGCACCAGGCTGCTTCCTTCTCCTCTGCCATCCCAGTTTCTGCTGTCTCAGCCTGCACAAGCCCCTCTCTCTCCCCGAAAGCTTTGTGGCTGGCTTTGCCAGCTTTCCTCCCTCTGCTCCTTCCCCCTCCAAAAGACACCTGAGGAAGGGACTGCAAAGGAACCGGCAAAAAGGGGAAAGCGAGGAGATCTGCGAAATGCCGAGAACTAGAGGAGAGGAGCAAAATGATTCATGTTGCACTGCAGCAAATGTGTCAGCAAAGGCTTCTTCAAATGCGCTTGTAGCAGGTCCAAGAAGAGAGTAGCCGTTTCAGAACGAGAGTCAGGAAAGGGTGGAGGTGGCACTGGCAGGGCACCCTCCGGCACAAAGCAGGAGGAGGAAGGGCACCAAGGGCAGGGAAGCTGTGTTTCCTGGGAGGCATCGGTGTACGGATGGCAAAGGCAGAGGCTGTAGAAAAAGGGAGTCTGGTCTGAAGAAGGGTGGTTGTGGAAGGAGAAGGAATGGGTGATGGGCAGGTGTGAGAACTGGGAGTTCTTCCTCTGCAAAGCTCCCTGCCCCCAAAGGAAAGTGCTGTGATGGCAGGCCGCCACTGAGGGGGGAAGAGAAGAGTCCCGATTCTCCACAGCACACTGACCCAGCTGAAACCCCAGCTCTTGGTGCCCGATGGACTTCAGCAGAAGGACAAAGCACAGCTGGATGGCAGTGAGGTGGCATTAAGAGAGGAGAAGTGACTGGGAAAAATGTTTTCTCCTCGCTCAGTCCTCCGTCCCATTCAAAACGCATCTGTGTCACTCTGTCCCCCAGGCCAGCCGCAGCTAATTGGAGCTTCTGATGGCTTTCCTGGCCTTTTGGACGCAATCGTTAAAGGCCAGCTGTTGGGCAAAGCCAGTGCAGCATTTGTGGCCTAGGATTATTTCATGTATGCGTTCCAGCAGATGATCTGATTGCCAGTTTACCGATGGCAGGTCGATTTTTAGAGGGTACGTAAGCCATGGCGCATG
>NW_010564568.1:1605-1890 GCF_000687285.1 Phaethon lepturus | reverse complement strand
AGGAATGCCAAAGGAGCTCCCGGAGACTGAGTGGGAGACACAGCTGCCCTCAGACAGGGCCAAAACCCAGCTCTAGAAACAGTGCAGCCCCTCTGCACATTGGATGGAGCTCGCCCAGCGAAGCTTGCCCACAGCAGGACAGCCGGTGTGTGCTACCCAGCTGTGGACCAGCCCCGACGCGGGGAGGCCCCAAAGGAGAGGCGGACAGCTCGGGGTGCCTGTGTCCCGGCTGCTGAGGAGCTTTTCCCCGACCTGAGCTCCGCGCCACGTCAGCTCAGCTGACTC
>NW_010564568.1:0-1464 GCF_000687285.1 Phaethon lepturus | reverse complement strand
GTGAATCCAGCAAGAGCAAGGCTGCCGGCGTGCGACAGCCAAGCCCGTCTGAATCAACCCCACGCCTGCGGTGCCGGGGTGGGGAGGCTGAGTCTGACGCTGAGTCACGGCTCACGCTGCATCCATTCCCACCACCTCCAGCACGGGAAACGCACCCCAGCGGGGTGCAGCCCGCCGGGGAGAGGGCCTCTCTCACCGCTGCCTGCCCTCCGCCTTGGCTGCAGGAGTCTCACCCAGTCAGAGCTAACACGTCAAGCCATGTTCCCATAGCCGGGTTTGCTAAGCATGTGTTTAAACACTGAAGTGTTCTAATTCACTATCCATAAGCCCAGTCAACAGCCTTGACAACATGCGCCTTCCCACCCGCTCTACACGTCAGTCACCTACACTAAAAAGGCTTTATTAAATGAGACACAGTGAATGGGGTCATGTAGTAAATTCCCAGTTTATGTCATTTAACACCCAGATTAGCCTGAAAGGTAAATGATACCCACATTTCTAAACAAAAGAAGTCACACTTCCCTTCCCAGGAAGAAGCTGATCTTTCAGAAATCCGCTCACACAGCCAACTTCTGCTGCTACCTAGCATGCCTAACGAACCTTCTTCAGCTGCACCTGCTTTGATCTGGAAATAGGACATCTGCTCCAACATAAAAGTTTTCTGTTCTTTTGATTCCCACCAAAGCCCAGAGAGACCAAAAAAGAAGAGCTGCATGGAAACTGGTGACCTTTGGCTGATGCCTCCTACCAGCAGTAAGATGATCCAAGAAATGGAGTGACTGTACACACCGTGTTTACGGGAGAGTTTGTAAATGCAGGAGAAATTCTTCCTGAGGATGGTTATGCCCCAGCTGAGATTGCGTTCGCACTGAAGCTTAGTCTACGCAGAAATCGAGGCAGCTCTCACCTCACTGTAGAAAATGCCAGCTGAACTGCAGGTGTCCTGGCCTCTGGGCTGTTACTTCTACTCCAGGCAGGCTAGCGGGGACGTCGGCAAACGATCCTGAGTGCTGGCTAACGCTGCTGGTCCCACTACCACCTGCGGGGACTTGCGATGCTCCCTGGCACTTCCAAAGGCCGACGCTAAGCGCGCGTTAGGGCAGCGGGTTGCAGGCTCACCAAGAGGCTGAATCTCTGCAATGGGCTTTAAGTAAGCTAAAAAAAAAAAAAGCGTGCCAAATGAGGAATCTATTTAGCTTCAGTTATAATGGAAATTGTCTGTAACGGGAGATCGGGCAGAATGAGGCCAGCCGGCCGTTTGGGAGCACGGTTAATGTCATCGCTGTAACCCCGCCGGTGCGAAGGGCCAACGCTGGTCCTGGGTATCTGTCAACAGGCCAGAGCCCTGCCCAGGTAAGGGTCGCTGCCCAACAGAGGTGTCAGAAACACGAAAGCGTGGGTCCTAAAGGACCGCGCAGCTGGCAAGGGGAACATCTGGGGGCTGCTCAAGGCCCCAGCCCTCCG
>NW_010564567.1:0-364 GCF_000687285.1 Phaethon lepturus | reverse complement strand
TGCCCACCAAGGCCGGAGCCGCTTGCAAATCGGAGGTGAGCTCCAGCAGGGAGTCGTAGACCTTGCACTGCATCTGCCCCGTGCTTTCGTACACGCAGTTCATCCACAGCCCTTCCCAGAAGACCTGGGCCACCACAATGTTGGAGCCGATGAAGGCCGTCACCTTCCACATGGGCAACGCGCAGGTGAGGATGGAGCCCAGCCAGCCCAGCACAGCCAGCATCAGCCCACCCAGCTGCATCGTCATCGTCGCCATCGACAGCACCTGCGGGGACAGGGCACAGCCGTCAGGGACACGGCCCCAGGCCGGGGCCCTTTCTGAAGAGCATGGGCTTCATGTTGGGCGTGCCCTGTTCCCCACCGG
>NW_010564566.1:0-725 GCF_000687285.1 Phaethon lepturus | reverse complement strand
GGATGCTTTCTTCTGCATACCTCTAGACAAACACAGTCAGGCAATATTGACCTTTGAATGGGAAAGCCCCACCACCAGACACAAAACACAACTTAACTTGGATGGTGCTACCTTAAGGGTTCAAAAATAGTATTATACAATATTTGGCAACCAATTGACAAAGGAGCTGGAGTTATGGATTTCACCTTAATTCAGTCCAGGGGGATCACGAACTTGGTCGTTGGTCCCAAGGGGAGGGAGGTCGTCCTAAACGGCTCCTTTTGGGCCGCGACAGGAGGATATCATGTATCAAAGAGCAAAGCTCAGGTAGGAAAAGATACTGTGATTTATTTAGGTTTTGAGATTTCACAAGGACAACGGAGACTGGGAGCCGACAGAAAAGCAGCAATCTGCCAAACTCCAGAACCAAGAACTGTACGAGAGCTGTGGGTGTTTTTGGGTGTGGTCAGATGGTGCAGACTGTGGATTCTCAACTATGGACTATTGGTAAAACCCCTCTATGAAACTTTGAAGGGGTCAAAAGAGAACCACCTACTATGGACCCCTGAATGCCAAGTAGTCTTTAAGGACTTGAAAAAGGCTTTGATGTCAGCACCTGCATTGGGACTGCCCAATTTGTCTAAACCTTTTGAGCTATTTTTACATGAACCACAACATCTTGCCCTGGGCGTGTTGAAGGTATGCAAGGAATTATGCTGGGGGTATTGTTTAGTCTCTGTGAGCAG
>NW_010564565.1:0-234 GCF_000687285.1 Phaethon lepturus | reverse complement strand
ACACGCCTCCGGCCGGCACTAGCACTGCTCTGGAGTGAAGTCGGACTGACGCATTTTTCTCTTGAAGCGGGGATACGGAGTTCTAGTTATTCTTTTTTCCACGGTCCTTGTGCAAGCTGCAGGCAAATTTTATGCCAGTGAAACCGACGTTAAATAACACCAAAAATGCCCCATCAAAAAGCCACACACGGGAGCAACTGACCCTCCGAAATATTTGCAGGGTTTAACGCTGGG
>NW_010564564.1:48403-84166 GCF_000687285.1 Phaethon lepturus | reverse complement strand
TGGAGAATACTCTTAGCAGCAGCAGCGGTGTTAGCAAAACGCTGTTATCGAGGTCAGTCCCTGGAAAAGGTGTCTGTGGAAGGCTGGGTTGCTAGGAAATGATCCTTAATATAGATCGTTCATGTGATCAGGATCCAGGGAATCCTCTGGGTTCCCTCTATGGTTGTCCTTTGCACATTTCTTCATTCAGTAACCCTGAAAAATTACTTTTGTAAATGGGATACAGTCATGTGCTCTACAATGTCCTCTCCATTCCAGATTAATTTTTTCCAGATCGTGAGTGAGAAGGAATACATTTCAGAGACACATTCACAAACTTATGTTGTGCTAAGACTGTAAAGTGGGCTATTTGTAGTTGGGAAAGTACCAGACATCACTGATGCATGCCCAAGTGGCTTCCTGCCATATGCTTTAGGCTTTTGCCCGTTTACTTCTTAGATTATCTTTGGGCTCGAGTGGGATATAAGCTGTATTATATTCTTAGTTACATCTTCAGAGGAATAGGCAGATTGGCTAAACAAGTAGGACATCTAGTCCAATATTCTGTTTCAAACACTGGCTGGCATGAGCTGCTAATGAGAAAAGGTTAAGAAATTTGGAAAAAGAGAGTGGAAGATAATCTATTTCTCACAGGTTTAGTACCTGTCTCTTAAGATGTTTGGTTTACTTTCTGAGATAGCTTAATATCCCCAAGAAAAACAGAGTTACTAACTCTGAAAATGTGTGTTTTATACATAACAGAGTAAAGTAGGGTGGGCACTTCAGCGGTCATTTAGTTCCTCCACTTTCCTCAAGACAAAATCATCTATACTTAAATAGTTTCTAATAGGTATTTATTTAACCTGCAGATTAAATTTATTACTTCATGTCACTAGTCACAGCTGATGCTCTTTCTAGCAACCTTAGATGCTTATAGCGTTGCTGTTTCTCCCATTGGTGGTCTCTACACTTAATAGACCCAGTCCTTTCCATCTTCTCTTACAGGGTGTTTGGTGTTCAAACCCTTCTTAATGTATCAGGACAAGTGACATCTGGGGAATAAGTTTCACAGTTTTATCATTATGAACAAAAGTACTCTAGCATTACAATTTGTCATTTTTGGTTTCTCTTCAGATTATGGTTGGTGTGATTGTATTTATGTTGATGTAGGATTACAGTTTGAGAATCATGTATAGTTGGTAGATTTGCAGTCTGTATGGTTGTCCCTGCTTCAGCACCCTCCAAAAAGTCAGTATTTGGCAACGAAAGGGTAAGTGGGAGCATGCTCCAACTAGAGAGACCAACAAAAATATTGTTGGGGTTTTTTTTCTCTTATTTTAGCATATCTTCTGTGTCCTGTAAGATCATTAGAGTTCTGCTAAATAGACGTTCCAGAAGTAGACTCTCAACTCTCCCCCCTTCCCCCAGCCAACAGAAACCCCCTTGTGACATTCTCATTCTGAAATCCAATAGCCTGAAGCAATTCCTGGTTTATTGCCAGAACTTGTAGAACAACACCCCCCGCTTCAAAACCAATCATGTCTGAGGCCTCACTTACATATGACATGTATTGTAACTCTTAAATAAGCAAGAGCTCCTGAATTTCACAGGCTATTTATAGACTCAGTGTAAAACTATTTCCACATAGCTGAAGTTGCACAGAAGAACAAAACAATTTGTTTGCAGTTGCTCTTAATTTTTTTGTATTGGCACAAAATATCATTAATATAGCAACAATTCAGTTGCTGTGTTCAGTATTGTGTGAGCTCTTCTTCTAAGCTGATTGGCTTTCCCAAAGATTTTTTGGTAGGTTTGGAAAGTGATGGTAGCATGCTTGCCTATATACCTTATCTCACCTTCAGAACCTTTTGGAAACTCTAGATGCATGGAAAGATACCTCAAAAGTATAAATAGCCTTATGGACAGACTGAGTCCCATTTCTCCATGGCATCAGTCAGCACGCACAAGTCAGTCCTGTATTTTCCACCAGCCCTAACTGCAATGGTGACATGGATGGTGGGGTAGCCACTGTCCTTGTGGGTGGCCTGAAGACACTTGTAATAACACTTGATCACTTAGTTGATCTTGTTGATCTTGTTGGTCCAGTAATTCTCAGTCAGGGCTGCTGGTTGGCTTGCTTTATGCTACTTGGAGGAAATAATTTGACATCCATGATGCAAATGGAAGTATGTGGAATTAAATGTGGTAAAATACGTTTTTCTTAAACAATCATCACCATCTACCCCAAATGTGGTTTGTATTAACCTTTTCCTTCTTTTACAGGCAGGACTGAATGTTTTGGGCAATTATGCTACATCACTCAGTGGGTTGAGTTTTGGTTTTATTCTTATGAAACCTAGGGTTTTAATCTGACAGGAGGATTGGTCATGTTGCAGTGATTTCTAGTTCTGTGTCAGCGTCTTCTGTAGTAATAAATGGTTCATTTTGAGTCTTCTTGGTGAAGGTGAAACTCAACTGCGGTCACAAACACTGGGCCAAAACCTCTGCTGACGTAAACATGGTCCATGGTAGCTGTAGATGCTTACATTCTGGCATGGGGTCTTGTAGCCTGGAGCATAAAATGTCTGGACTGTGGACTTTTAAAATATACAGGCTGCACTTTAAATAACACACCAGAAATTTGACTGTTTACATCAACATCATTAGACATTTTCTGGTGCAAGCAGGTAAAAACAAATTAATAGCATTACCATTTGATAGAATCAGGACATTTGGGATCCCAGGTAAAGAAAACAATTAAGCCCTAAGTTGTGAAGTGTCTTTTCTGCACATGGACAGTTTTCTGAAAGAGTCTTTAGTTTGATTTACTGCATTATATTCTTCCCTACTGATACACATTATACTGCTGGGTACTGTACTGTATGTGCAGTACAGTACTGATATACAGGTAATATAAACACCAGTAATTTAAAGTTTCAAATACCCAGAGAAATTAAAAATTCTGGCCACATTTGAAAAATGTTCCTGCAAACCAGCATTTTAATCTGCACATTGAATTAAGGATTATATGAAATAAGTTAGTCTATTTAATTCACTATAATATATGAGGCAAGAATAAAAGGAATTTCATTGTCAGGAATTGGAAGGTCTTTTAGATGAAATATCTATCTTCTCATTTACACTGCAATTTGTGCTAAGGTCAGGGCTATATAGGACATTTCCAAGCTCCTATGATCCACACCTAGGATATAAGTAGGTGGAGCATACCTTTACATTCTCTGTTTTTTCAGCCCCAGGAAGAAGGGGATATCCCGGGAATATGGAGATAGGCAGTAATGCTTGAAAAACATTCAGTAATTGGCAAGGGTTTCTGGGTAGCTCCTTGACTGTGTGAGCAGAGCTGTTTTTAGAGATGCTGTTAGAGATTGCATAGGAACAAGCTTATACCACTCTTTATGGATCATTTCAGCAGTTTTGTAACAAGTTTGTGATGGTTTTAAACTAAAAGAGGGCAGATTTAGACTAGATCTAAGGCAGAAATTTTTTACAGTGAAGGTGGTGAAACACTGGCACAGGTTGCCCAGAGAGGTGGTAGATGCCCCGTCCCTGGAAACATTCCAGGTCAGGTTGGATGGGACTCTGAGCAACCTGATGTTGTTGAAGATGTCCCTGCTGATTGTAGGGGTGTTGGACTAGATGACCTTTAAAGGTCCCTTCCAACCCAAACTATTCTATGATAAGTTGTGACAAAGTCTGCAGTCAGTGCAAAATCTACTGAATCTACCTACAGTAGGTATGCCCCAGAGAGGAAAAGATCTTTCTGGAATGTATTGTTATTTTGGTGTAAGGACATCAAGCATCCCATAGATACATCTCATATATACAACCCCCCTGCAGTGAGCAGGGGGGTTGGACTAGATGACCTTAAAATGTCTTTTCCAACTCAAAGATTCTGTGATTCTATGATTAGGGGTGTGAGAAGATTCCTCAGGCCTGGATACATGTGCTCTTGTTGGAGATGGGTCATTTTCAGTACAGGGGATTTTGGGAAAGTTTGTCAAAGTTATGGAGAAGCTGAACAAGATCCTTTAAGGCCAATGTTCTGACCCATGACAAGTCAAAGGCATTTTCTGTGAGATGGCTGAATCACTATATGGAACTATATGCCTGGGCTGTTCAAGTGACATACTCAAACCTCTTGAGGAAGTGATGATGTTATCTCAGCTTGTATTACTGTCCTGAACTTAAAGTTACAAATATGGGTGTTCAGTGTCCTTACAGTCAAGATGGATCTCCATCTTCTGACATTCTTTAACAGTAAGAAGAATCACTTTTTTTTTTTTTCCCCGAGAGTGGAGAGGACTAGTCCTTTGGTGTGGGTGGCCAGAACAGTAGCAGACTTTTCTGTTGAAGCTGTAGTCTTGTAGGTCATGAAGTCATGGTGAAGTCCCCTGAAGAAGAAAAGAGGAGGCAGGCTGGGAGGCAGCAGCAAGGAAAAAATGGATGATGTAACTGTTGGAAATGATTTAGTGAGGGTTACAGCATTTCTCAGCTTTATAACTTAACAAACAAGAGCTGCTCAGCAGCAGCAAAACCCAGGCTTGGTAATTCATTACTTCCTTTTGAGGGAGTTTGGAGGATATTGCTTTTTTCCCTAGAGTAAGTAGGTGTTTGCGATCCTTGTGACAAAGGGGTAAAAGTTCACTGAGCCAAGCAGCCACTATTGCAACCAGCCAAATATGTACAACCTAGGCCACTTGATACTTGATGGCACTTGTTGCACCAAGCAATGAATGATAAAGGGCTATCCTCATTCTGCAGCATCGCTATGCCCAGTAGATTGCTAAAATCTGAGACTCAGGACAAGGTCTTGCAAAATTCAGTGAGGGTCTCTAGAACTGTAACTGGGCTTCAGCAATTCAGGAGAAACTTGTGATCATTGGAAGGTAGAAATGGGGATAGTTGACTCTTCCACATGTGATAGGCTTGACAGGGAGCTCTGGGTTGTTGAAGAGGACTTGATGCAGTTCTTCTGTTGTGATCCTTGGGAAGAGGAATAGCAACACCATGAAGCTGCAGCAGGGCACATGGAATAGAAAGAAGATTGGTTATAGCCCACTGAAAAATAATGGTACATGTGACAGAGTGCTGCGGAACCTAGCAATCTGGTTGTTTTTCAGGAGTGGAAATTGTATAGCTAATGTCATTTTAGACCTAGGCTGGAAGCTTTGACTGATGGAACGTGTTGCTAGGTGGTTTTTCCCAAAAGATAGTGGGCAGGACAATCAGAAAAAAAAAGTGGCTGACTTTCACTGGAAGAGCAAGGCCAAAAGTGGGACCAGAAAAATGAAAAGGTTTCTAAATCAAAGAAAGTAAATATGAAAGATCAGTGAAGTTAAAATACAAATATTGAAAAGGATTAAATTAATCAATCATAGAAAATGCTTAAGTTAGAATGAGTAATACAGTGAAGTTGCAGTTCACTGCAAGGAAGTGCTGATTCACACTGGTGGCTAAGATGAACTGAAGGTGTTATTGACATGCTACAGTCACTTATGCCACATGTGTGAGCTGCCCATGAGTTTAGTATGCTTTTGGCAGCTGCTAGAGCTAAAAATCCTTTGGTGTGATTCTGCATACACAGCCCCAAGTGTAGATATGTTCTTGAACAAATGCTTAAGGCAGAACTCTCAGACAGTGCACAAGAAGACCAAACTAGGAGTAGCAGATGATTAAAAAGGAGAGGGACATGTCCCCAGAATGAGTGGGATTGTCTTTCCTACTTGGCCACCAAGACTTTCATAAGCAGTATGTCCAATAACAAATATGCCTGAAAATGTCAGTCAGTCCTTCATTGCTAAGGTAAGCGAATATTTGGACAAAATAAGGTCATGTCTTAAGAACAGCTGAGCTGAGCCTAAATATGGCTGACAGAAGTGATCCTAGCAATAGAAAAAGGCATTCTCAAAACTCAAGGCCATAGTTCAGTTTCCTTTGTTATAGGATGTATAGTCACAACCAATCTGTGTTACACAGATGTGGTTGCGGATTCCCTTCTGATGTTGAACTCTTAAAAAAAAAAACATGTAAGTGGCACTTTCTGTCCTCTCCAGTGAGCAAGGGAACAGTCCTAGTCAGACAAATTGTGACTGGCCATGGTTGTTCAGGCCTTCCTTTTGTTTTGGACAGACTGTAACAATGTTCCAGTTAGTGCAGAACAAAATCACATGACATGCCTCTTCAGGTTGTATGATAACTGGCTTACAAAGACAGAATTTCAAACGGAGCTCATATTCTTGGTCCTCAACTGCAGAGCACAGCAGGGACACTACATGGGATGATTGACTGCAGGCTCCAGACCATGGTTGCTCCATTGCATAATGGAGCTCTCCATACAAAGGCTAAAACTTGTCTGGGTCTGGTCTTAAGTAGTGGAATGACTCTAAACACAAAGAGCTATCGCTGACCTCTGTCCTTCCTCTAAGTGCAAGGAGTACTCCTCAGTTTGTATAGGGAAAGCAGGATCACAAAACAACACAATGTAAGAAAATTGCCATAACTTAACCAGCGAGGTACCAGCTAGCACATTCCGGTGCACAAAGAGAAGCTGTAATAACGAGTGACAACTTAGTGTTTTAAGCTGCTGTGTTTCATAACTGTCATTCATGCTAATACTGGAAAGTACGTGGCAGGGTGGTTGTGGTGTAAGAACCTGTGTGCAGCAGAAAATAGTTCAGCTTGACTTTCTTTAACAACCACAAATTTGATTCCAGTGACTTCATGCATTGGGGTGACACCCAGCCTCTGAAGACCTGTCCTGTTGTAGTATGTATGAATTAAGCTGTTGTTATGGTTGGAAACATTGGCTTTCTCATAGTACAGCTTGGGACTTCTCAGTATAGGGTGGTAGAGACTTACTGAAAAAACAGTGTATATGGAGTTTACAGAGAGAAATCTGCTACCGGCAAACTACTGACAAATCCTTTTTGTATTTTTCCACACTATACATACTGTTAGACAGAAATCAATACAGTGAGACACCACTTGATTTCCAGGAAGAGAGCTATCAGCAATGATATATAGTTAATTGCCTTAAAGTGACACCTTTTTAAAAAGGGATCTTGACAGCTTTGTGCTTGAAGTTTTCTGCTTGAGCTGTTACGAAACACAAAAGGCTGGAGCCTGTTGCTACAAGTAAAGGCTGTAGAACTCATGGGGAAGTACCTTCTCATCAGTAAAACTGAAGACAAGTTTTCCATTAAAACCCTCATTCACTGCTGCCTTAGAGTTAAATTGACTGATGCTATTCAGAGCAGTTGTGGCTGTGTGTAGAAGAATATATTCAGTTCCGAGTATTGTACTGATAAGAGTACTGTCACCAAAAGTGAGTGCATTCATGAGAAAGAGTAACAATTTAATATGATGAAGGAATGAAGACTTGAGAATAGGAACAACTGGAAAAATAAAATCCAGACATATTTGTGTGTGAATGTGTAATTAAGAGATACAAGGAATATAGGAATTTGTACATGAAATCATAGCACAAAAGGGTTGTATATAGAATGAAGTAAGCAACAGAATGAAAGAGAACAAAGGAGAATATAGGCTTTTGGTAATGATTTCCCATTGCTAAGACATACTAGAGTGTGGTATAGCTTCCATCAGCTATAGGTCTTAAATATTTTATATTGGGAGTGAAAAACATATTCAGGTACCTAGGAAATGGGCATTCACTGGCAAATGAAACAATAATGATTTGTATTAGCCAATTCATACTGCACCTTTATATATGGTACAAAGATACAGATAAAGATATTTGCCCCATATGCTTCACTACCTTTAAGAATCTAGTTTGCATTTTACAGCTCTGATCTCACTGACCTGTATTCCCTTTTCCTTTCTCTACTTTACCATTTTCTTTACCATTTATTAAGAATTATTCCTTTCTTTTGTCTCCTTGTGCTCTTTTTCTCCTCTCCCGTTGCCAACCTTACTTTCACATATTTTTTTCTCTGCTCCCTCCCATTGCCAACCTTACTTTCACATATTTTTTTCTCTGCTCCCTTTAGCATTACCTTAAATACAGCTGTTACAGAATCAGTCCATCAGAATAATTCCATCGAAGGATCATCTTAGGGAGAAAATTAATAGGAAATGAGTATTTGTGTGCCATATTTATACTATCACTCAGCTATATAGGAAACCAAATTCTGCCAAAAGTCTGTCCTCTTGTCTCACCGCCTGCAGTAACAAGTGCTTTGCCATCAGAATTTAGGAAACAAAAATGATGCTGATCATGCATAAGACGTAGAAAAATCAAGCCCAGTTTCTCAGTACTTAACTCCTCTGTAGTGCCAACAGCAGTAAAAGCTTGCTTTAAGAGATAAGCCAGAGACATATGAATCATAGCCTGAAAGCATCTCCTACCCTGAGCTGTGAAGCATTCAATTTAGAAATTTAGAAGTTGGTTTTTTTTTACTTGAAATTCTGGTATGAATATTTGTAATGAAGCTTTAAATTCCAAGAACAGAGTTTTGTATGTTTTGTGATTTATTTTTGGTTTTGTTGCAGCAATCAGATTCCCCAGACTACTAGGAGCACCTTGTCTTGATGGTGTGTAAACACGTGGGAAAATGCTGACCTTTTCCCAGAATTAGGGATCCTAAAATATCAAAGAAGGTGGCAGACAAACATTAGTGGTAAGAGATGTAACATACAAACTAAATCATTATCGTAATCATAGACTAATGCTCCCTCATTCTTTACATTATCATTGTCTACTCCTTTCTTTGTCACTTTCCTGTCTCTTTTGTCCTTCCTTTCTTCTGTAATTGGGGCCACTTGTCATTCAGCCTGTAAAGGTTGACTTAAGTATATTTTGTTTATAGTTAATTAAGTAGTAGATGAATCTTCTTGGAGATATGTTTGTATGCAAGTCATGTCCATATCAACATATCCTGAAACACATAGGCTGCTCCTGTTCATATTTTAGTGCCTTTTCTGAACAGATCCTTTATGAAACTGCTTGCTAGTGTTTGCTCCAAAGTTATAGTTCATAAAGTATTACTAGGATTTTATTATATGACTGTCTGTGATAATACCAACTAAAAGAATAATTCATTCACCAATGATAGTTTGTTGAGCAAGAAGTGTTAACATTTTCACTATCCTGATATTTTATAAGCAGTCCTTAGCAATGAGAATAAATGTATTTCAGAAAAACTTATGAATTCTTATGTCACCAATTGCTTGATAAACTTGAATCAAAAGGAGCCATTAACAAATTACTTTTAATACATTGGATTTGGTGAAAAATTCTCAAATGATGTTGACATTCTCCTGGTAGGTTCTTGCTGGCAGCTCATACTGTATATTACATGCATGTCTACATGTAAGAACAATAGTATATGCAGGCACTTTTAAACGAAATGTTTGAAAAATATTAGTGTGAAGTTGGGTAATCTTATCTTTGGATGTGTTGGGTGCACTATTCTCCCGTGAGCTTTGAGAGGAGGGTTGGACCACAGTGGCTTCAGAGCTTTCTTTCTAAATTATTTCCTAAATTATTTTACAATTCTATGGTAATTGTTAGCTTATCACTGAAGATCGGACTATTAGTCCATGTGCTGTCCAATGGATACTATTTATAGGGTTACTAGAATATATTCAACAAGTCTTTTTAGTGTTTTTTTAATGTTACATTTATGCATACCTTATTACAAGTTTAATTGTGCATCACTGAGAATGTGCATACTTTATAGACGCTCAGATGACCATTAATGCCTGGAAATACAGCAATACATTCACAATAAACACCCATCTACTCTGGAGTGATCACATATTTAGTAAGAAGATGTATTCCGTATCTCATTTTGAAAAAAGCTGGCCTGCAGTGCCTTTGTGTACCACTCCCACCCCTGGGAAAGCTCCTCAAATGTTGTGTAAGCTATGGTCTAAATTTGCTTTGCAAGTTATTTGTAGCTCAATGTTTCTTAGAACATTCGGTGTTCTCAGGAATGATCTGGTAGCTGCTGTCTCTCTGCTCTCCTGCAGTGTTTTAGGTGTCAGGCTCTCATTTTCCTGCCTTGTCTTCCTTTAGAGCTTTTTTTTTAGTTATTATTTTTTCCTTGCTTGCTCCTCTACTTTTCCTTCTCCTGACTTTTGCATCTGTCTTTATTTAGTGTCGTTCAGGGCATGTCTCAGTGTCAGGAGGCAAATCTGGCAAGGTGGGCTAGTGATCACACCCTGTAATCTATGGGAGCTCTTGCTGCAGACAGAAGTACTAGGAGCAGATACAGACACGGAAGAAAAGGATGATGTGATTAACAAGCTGCTGCCCTCACTGCCTGAGTTAGGACTTGGCAGCCAGAAACTAGTGCTTCACATACAGATGAGCTATCGACCGTATGGTGATGGGATCTTGACCTTTGGGAAGCAGCAGTTCCTGGCTCCTGCTGAGTTCCTTCCAGCAACTTCAACCACTGACTTAGAAAAGAAAAATACAATCTGACATATAATCCTTGACAAGTTGCTGACCCTTGTATCTGAGGGATGAGAGGAAACTATTCTCAGTGTTCACACAGTTCTTTTCTCTATAAGCAGTAATTCTTTGTCCACAGCCTCAAAAAAAAAAGTCTGGGTTGAAGACAGAAAGTTCAGTCTCATTTCTGTGTGTAAGGAGTCGCTTTTACAGATGATTGAATTCAGCCATGTCTGGCGTGAATGTAACAATTGTTGATAGTGTGAAGCCTTAAATTATATCCAGCTGATTCTGTAGGGGGATTTTGCAGGCAGGCAGAAGTTAATTATCCAAAGCTGGATCCAGATCAAGATTAGTCTTTTGGCTCACAAACTGTAAACTTGATAGCTGTACAGTGGTAACTGACATACTTTTCTAATATCATTTGTGAGAATATGCTATGCTGTAAGAAGGTACTTTTCCAGCCAGCTCAAGAAGCAACTTTTTGCCTGCTTATTAATCAGTTACACTTTTCTTGAGAAAAGGAATGTAACCTAACATAATACTCCAACAGTTACTGCAAAAATAAGCAGAAGCTTTTCAGGTCATGATTTAGGATTTTTGAATGACTTTTCATATCATGGATGCTGTCTCTTAGATGAAAAAGTTCTGTTGGTGATAACCTTATGACTGTTTCTTTTTTTTCTCAAAACTAGTCAGGGTGAACATAACCAGTATGTTTTCAGTGTTCTCATTGGTGGTAATGTGAAGTCATCTTGATGTTATAGGTTATATTGAAGAATCATAGCTAGATTTTAAATCATATTAAAGGCTAGTTGATTTGGTTCCTGAACTGTGAAGTGAAACTTACTGATAAAATTCTAGACCAGCAAAGCTAGTGATTGTTTTTTAATTGACCCTATGGGGTAAGGATGTTTTCTGAGGAATTAAATCTTCAGCCACTATTAGAAAGTTAAGCATGCATATGAATGTATATTAATCCTAATTCTGATTTCATTTAAATCAATAGGAATTTTCCATTCCTTCCAGTAGCAGTTGGACGGGACACCCATTGTCATATTCTGCTGACCTCTACAAACCCCTCTTGTTTACATGGAATCTAAGTGATCAGTACTAGGAGTTTGTAATGATCTACAGGAAAATACTCAAGAATATAAATTGTTATGAGAATTACCATATTTAATTTTTCCTTAAAACCTGACAACATACGAGTTAAAAGATTTAGAGGTTGTAGTCCATAAGTAAAGTGAAGTTGGTATCCCCTTCTAGAGTAACTTGAGGCAGGATGAAACTCAGACACGTGAAGGAGTAGAAATAAACCTGTCACTGTGCTCTTTAAAACAGGTTGCTGCTCAGATATTAATAATAAGGAAATACTTATTTGCAGTTATAACAGGAAAGACATTTTGAATTACCTACAGACATATGGGATCATTGTCAAAGTATCTTGAACTATTCAGAAACTTCATAAAAGACTGCTGTACAAAAGTGAAGGTATTCCGAGATCCAGTAGTGTCCTTTTTTTTTTCCCCAGGTTGTTAAAGTTAACTGAGAAGAAAAAGTGTTCTAGGGTATATAAAGACTGTATCTGGTAAGAGAAATCCTTACTTCAGCAGCAACTTTCTTATCCTATATGAGACTTTATCCTGTTAATGCAGTGTATCTGTGTTAAATGAGGTTGATCTATATGTGCTAGTTTTGTAGAACTAATTTTTTTGCAGATGAGACTAAAATGCAGACAAAAATTGACATCCCTCTGGCAGACATAATTAGTTTTCTGCAAGGGAATTTCATCTGTTGTGTGCATAAAATGTGTAATGCCCAAATAATGTTTTATGAAAGTTGTCCATGTATGAATGGTGACCGAAAAACCAAGGTTCCTCGGAAAAGCTTAATGTATAAAAGAGAAGTAGAGGGAAATTCTGATCTCACTGAAGTTAGATTATTTCCATTGTCTTTTACAAGGTCAGTTTTCCAAAAATAGGCTACCCACTTGAGTAAGTGAGATCTAACCAAAAATGTAAGGAAAAGTCATGGTAATAGAGGTTGTCTACATTTTGAGCCTTTAACAGTACATTTTTTACAGTGTGTATCTTTTCAGTTACTGCTGAGTTTTGAAAGATTGATGACAGCACTAGTGTCAATTCCTTTATGAAATAAAGCTCCAATATAATGGTGAAGTGAAATGGAAAAACAAGAAAACAAGGACAGGATGCTTACTGCTTGAATTACTGACATACACATGACTTGAAAGGAAAGGAAACACAGCAAATCCACTTCCTATTTGAGTAAAACCCTAGTGCTAAAAAACCCCATAGGGATAATAACAGCAAAGTAAGTTGTCTGAGAAAGGCCACAAATTTTCAAGGTAAAAAGGAGGTAAAAGGCAAGTTAACAAGATTGTTGAAGAGATACAGAGCACATTGTAGTTGTGTCAACTGTGTTTTGGGTAAATTTTAGCTTCTGCAAGAAAAAGAAAAAAGAAAAAAAATCTTTTATTATTTACCTTACACAAAGAATGTTATCACAGAATCACAGAATCACTAGGTTGGAAAGGACCTTCAAGATCATCAAGTCCGACCTTAATCCAGTGCCACCATGTCCCCTAAACCATGTCCTGAAATGCCACATCCACACGTTTTTTGAACACCTCCAGAGATGGTGACTCCACCATCTCCCTTGGCAGCCTGTTCTAATGCCTGACCACTCTCTCAGTGAAGAAATTTTTCCTAATATCCAATCTAAACCTCCCCTGGCGCAACTTGAGGCCATTTCCTCTCGTCCTGTCGCTGGTTACTTGGGAGAAGAGACCAACACCCTCGTCGCCACAGACCCCTTTCAGGTAGTTGTAGAGAACGATAAGGTCTCCCCTCAGCCTCCTCTTCTCCAGACTAAACAACCCCAGTTCCCTCAGCCGCTCCTCATAAGACTTGTGCTCCAGACCCCTCACCAACTTTGTTGCCCTTCTCTGGACATGCTCCAGCACCTCAACATCCTTCAAGTAGTGAGGGGCCCAAAACTGAATATAGTATTTAAGGTGTGGCCTCCCCAGTGCCGAGTACAGGGGCATGAAATTGCTTAAAATGAGTTACTTAAAATAAGTTGCTTTAAGCACCAAATTTCAACATTTTTAAGTCTTCTCTATTTCTTGCATTAAAACCTCTGGGATTTCTGTCAGTTTTTGATTACATCTGTAAAATGGGCATACAACTCTCATGTGAAGAACAAACATATTTCTCTAATTATTAGTGTATTTTATTTCCCAGGTCACTTTGAATTCTTGCCTATGATAGTACTTGCCTACTTTTGTAAAGTATATAAAGAACTGAGGTGGCTGTAGTAGGTACGGCAAATGTTGTGTTGTCTAATGTTGGTATGGGAAATGCTTCTTAGCCCAGCAACTAATAACACAAGAAAGAGATGTGATAGTTTTATCATCTTAATGCAGTGTTGGTTGTGGTGTACTAGTAGTAGAGTCAAACCCTGCACTGTTCCCCTGAGATACAAGTTTGTGAAGGCTTTTCCTAGCAGCCTGTATTTCCTAGGCAACAATCAACATTTAAGTGAAGTCTGACATGCATTTAAATGAAGGGTTTGAATTTGTGAGCCAGACTGGTATAAATTTACTGACTCCAGACCTTTCAGGATCTGTAAAATTTTCATTTTTTTCGGACATCTGTTATTTTGCTAAGCCTGATCATCAAGCAAAGCCCTTTGTGTTCTCCACTAACCATGATTAACCATCTGGCAGCTATCTGTAGATTTAGTTTCCCAAACCATAATTTCTTTCCAGTGCTAATCCTATGAGGACGACTAGGGGCCTCCGCTGGCGTCTGCTTTTTTGTTATTTTAAAAAATTACTTCCAGTATTTCTAACCAGTACTTTGCACCCTTATTTACTTTAGAGTATTTCCAGCAGATGGGGAGGAATGTTCCATTTTCCTCACATTCAGCACATTTCCAAAGAATGCTGATTTCTTTTTTTTAGGCTATAATGGAACAAGATACCACTGGAATAATATGTTTCATAAGGGATTTCTTTGATGGTTGCACTTCTTCATGATCCCATAGATCTCTTAGATGCCGCTGTTCATCATCTTACCTCGTGTTGCTTCAACTATGCCATAAAAGCAGAAGCGTAGTGTGGAGAGCCAGTCTGCTCTGAAGAAGTACTCAACATCTTCTCTACTGCCTCTTACAGCTCTGCATGCACGAAAACCATGGTAACTGTGTCTGACAATTAGAATTTGGAAAACAAACAACTGCTCTAGCTTACAGGAAGAGCAAAATAGTGCTCAATTACAAGATAATAAGAATTGTTAAAAAAGCAAAACAAAACACTGTTATCTATATTTTTTCTCCTGGTTTGGAAGAGTGCCAAATTTGGATGCTATGGGGGCTTGTAGATTTAAATTATGAAGACTTACACTACATTTTTGGTACTTTGTGTGAGTGACCCGGCTCTGACACCCTCTGTTACCACCTACAGGATTTATATTCTAAATGTATGAATCAATCATTGCAAGGCTGGAAAGCAAAAATTTTCCATGCACTTAGCAGTATTGTAAAACCAGTGAAGTTATGTTGAAGTTACGTTGACATTGGTTACTGTTATGAGGATGGTGTTGTACTTCACCTTTGTAATGTAGCATCAGAAAGAAGAAAAACTTTTACTTTCCACTATCCATTTTATGGCCCACTCTCAAGTTGTACCTAGGTAGAGATGATTTTAAGGAGTGTTCTCAGCAGCCAGATTGCTACATTTGCAGAGAAACAATTCTGTTCCAAGCCTAGGAAGTACTGGTAAGAAATAAAATAGAAACATTAATCTAAACTTTGTGGTTAAATAATTACTGGCAGCAGGAAGTTTGCCTTCCCATTTTTTTTTCATAAGCTGATTCATCCAGATCAGGTCTTATATCAGTCTTCTGAATAGACTGAAGTCAATGTAGTTTAGAAAGCTGTGATAGGGGTTTCTGAACCTTTTCAATCTACGGTAAGAGAGGCTGTCGGGAGCATAGCTACATGATAGGCCTCTCTGTATGGGCATAGAGAATTATTATGCAGGACACAGGATAGGCTCAAATGACATTAGTGGCGAAAGTCCAGGGAAGGACCATGGGAATAGGTCATGGTTTCTAATCTTTCCAGGCTGCAACACAGGCAAAAGCTGTTTCAGAGTGTATTCTGGAAGAGACGGTGTGGAAGGTCATGTGGTCCTCAGGGAGCTCATGATTTGGCAGGTGAATTCCCCCTTCACAAACATCTCATAGCCTGTAGCTCCTGGCATACTGCCTTTTTTCTGGTTTGAAAAGGGAGGGGTGAATATCCATGTATAAAAATACCTCTGTGTACAGTTCACCTCAAATAGTTGTTAAGCAGCTGCCACACTTTCTAGCTGGCCTTAAGCCTCAAATTCTGTGACAGGAAAATTATTTTCTAAAAGCACCAGGGAACATAAAATACATATTTTTTGTGGTTTTTTAATATAAACACTTGAACTACATAGGAAATATTGTTCAGATATAAATTGGAGTTTGTGCTAAATAGGATGAGATATGTTTGAGAAAAAAGATGTTTGTCTTTCTATTTTCACTTTCTACATTAAATCATTCAGAGCTTGTGGGTGCTGATTATAGTATTTCCTCCTTACTTCTTGTAATGCTCTTCTCTAATACAAACACTAATGTAAGCATTGCTGCAAATGGGTGTCATGCATTTTTTTTTCACCACAAGAGTGAATCTCTAAATGAATCTAAATAAAGTTTTAAAATGCAAAAAATCTCAAATATTTAGAAAAATGCTTAAAATGCTTTGTAATACTAACAAAACATCAAGAATTTATACTAAATATATCTTGAGGCGCTTGTCACATGACACAAAAAGGGTTCTGAAAGCCCTGCTGGCCTTATCTGCTGCTATGTTTTGCAGTCCAACAGCATCCCAGAGCTCTACAGTTGTTATTTTAAAATTGACTGGAACATTTGAAGCTAAATCACTTACTTGATTCTGACTGACCCAATGTGCCTCTACAGTGATTTCACACTAGCATATGCAAGAACCCAAGCAGCTGTAATTTTCGACTGGCCTTGTTGTATCTGTCTTGCACAAAATGCAATCTTGCATTTTAGAGAATACATTTAAATCTCTGGCTCCTAAAAATAGTAACGGGAGTGAGGTAAGAGGTAAGAGATGCTCTGCAGGAGGATTAAAGAGCACTCTGTGTAAAAGATCCTTTGAAAGAGTGAAGCTATGTAACTGTTGAAAGAACGTGGATTTCTTCGTTCTTATACATCACTGAAATGTTTGGAGGAGTACAGGCTGTTATAATTAACTTAAAAATAACTAATACTTAGAGAAAGCCTAAAGAATTCTGCATATGTGATTATTATGTTTTTTCCACTGCTAAAATGTTCCAGTCCCCTCTTATGGTGGAACACAGTGATTGTTAAAACGGGCTTGTCAGCACACATACAGATTGTATTTATCTGTGTTAATAGATCCATCCTGTCATTTCATGGAGAGAAAGGTGACATTGTAAGCACAGTACATAACTAGGAAGGACAGGCAGTGTATATGCAGTGTCTGTAGAACAATGATAAAATGCCACATTCAGATAAAATGAGAATATGACAATATAAGCTTATGAAAATCAAGTAGCTAGGATGTTAGTCTTATTCGGAAGACCCTGATGCATTGCAATGATAATATGAAGGTTTTCAGTCTATCTGAGAATTGAAAGGTCCCAAGAGAGTAGTGCTGCAGGGAAAACAACCACCAGAGGTGTAAGAAAGAGAAAGCAGACCTTTCATATTTGAATGGTCTCATCAAAGTGTCATCAAAGTGTCATTACCTGGACTTCTGCAAAGCATTTGACACTGTCCTGTGCGACATCCTTGTCTCTGAATTGGAGAGACATGGATTTGATGGATGGGCCAGGTGGTTAGGGAATTGTCTGGATGTGAGGATAGGCTGAGAGTTGGGGTTGTTCAGCCTGCAGAAGAGAAGGCTCCGCGGAGACCTTATTGCAGCCTTCCAGTCCTTAAAGGGGGCCAATAAGAAAGATAGGGACAGGCTTTTTAGCAGGGCCTGTTGTGATAGGACAAGGGGTAATGGTTTTAAACTAAAAGAGGGTAGATTTGGACTAGATATAAGTAGGAAATTTTTCACTATGAGGGTAGTGAGATACTGGAACAGGTTGCCCAGAGAAGTTGTGGATGCCCCATCCCTGTAAGTGTTAAAGGCCAGGTTGGATGGGGCCTTGAGCAACCTGGTCTAGTAGAAGGTGTCCCTGCCCATGGCAGGGGGTTTGGAACTAGATGATCTTTAAGATCCATTCCATGATTCTATGAAAACACCATTTATTTCATTCCTGAATGTTGTTTCACAGAGCTCACAAGTGAAGAAACAGAAGAATTTTTCACATAAAGAAAAACACAATGGGGAATGGAGTTCTTGACTTTTATGATTTTCTTACCATAGTTCTATGGAGAAATGGGCGAATTTTACAACATGCTATCAGCAAATGTTCTTTCTGATTCAGGATATCAGAAATACATAGCTTAGCCTTCCTTTCTTCAAATAACATAGCTGTCTTTTATAGCTGGGAGGATCTGAAGCAAGGAGAAAAAAAAGGAAAAAACGTTCCCTGCCACTCTGTAGGTTTCATTTCCTGCTCAGCCATTTTGATAACCAAACAGAATGACTGATGTTAATGCATAATGACATGAGAATACCACCATTTTCAGTCATTAACTGCAAACAGGCATCATATTTTTAAATTCAGAAAGCTACTAGCAATACTTATGGTTGAATCAAGAAACCAACAAAGATATCTTTGCCATATCACCTTGGTCAAATAATTGTTTCATTTCACCACTGCTGTTACTCTTGCTACTCTATGTGTAGCCTATATGTGCTTATTTCAGTTCTAAATTTTGGGATTACAGCGTCTATTTCTTGTAATATATTTTCTCAGTAAGAAGCACAATGAAATTTAAATCTTCACTGGAATGTCCAGGTGCTACCTTGGTACAAGTAAATCAATGACAAACAGTTAAATCAGTAGTCACATGTTATGCATAACAGATGGACTTTAGTGCAATTGAAGTCTAATGGAACAAGAATGAATAGCAAAAGATTTGCCTGCAGCTTTGGGGAGGACGGATGCAGTCTGAGCCAATGCTGCCTTCTGCCACAAGCTGTATTTCCAGTTATGCTGACTGCAAAGTGAAAGAATATTTTGCATAATAGAATGTGCTTTTTTTGCTGTTTAAGCCAACCACACAAATCACACCCTAAATGGTTTCTCTTTTATATATCCCAGTACAGCTTACTGTCATGTGCCCCACTGCTCAGTGACATTCCACTCTCTCATAAACGTATTTACTGGTTACTTTCTTAAACTCTTGCTTGAGGCTATTAAGAGTACTTGCCAGTAGGATCTTAATTTTAATTGGATAAGTATTGCCAGAAAGTCAAAACTGTTAGCACAGTCCTGGCACTATATGGCACAGCTGTACGATGCTAAACAGTTTGCATGTATATAGAGCACATTCCTGAGGTGGAGCCTGAGCCAGCTGTGGTGGTGCTGGCCAGTATGATCGGGTGGTGTGAAAAATAAGTGTGTGTTCACAGCAGAAGATGGCGAGGAATCCACATGAAAAGGGAGGGTCACTGTTAGAATGGCAATGGGAAGAGAAGGAATAAACTCCTCTGGCTCTGCCTGGAAAGCAGGTTCTGATTTTTGAATGCAGAAACTGGAACTGTATTCTGGTGTTTGTTTCTTTGTATGTAGGAAGCATAACCCTGCAGATATTCTTGAAAAATAATCAGATCAAGTCAGAGACCATGCTGCTATCTGTCATTAGTATCTTTTTCATTTATTTGCTAGTCACTTAGGATCCGGTGGCAATAGTTGCTTTCACAACTACTGTTGAAGCTCTTGATGTAGCTCAGATCACATTGTGATGTTCACCTTGGAAAAGTGGCATCTTGTGGTTGTTCTTCAGTTCCTTCCTTCCCCCTGGGCAACAGCTTTCCAGAGTGCCTCTGTATGGGCACACAGGACTCAGAGCTCAACACATTGTCATCTTTCCTTCCATTTTGTTGCTATGCTGCTCTGTTATGCTGAACTAGGCACTACCGTTTCCTCTTTGCAGAGGGTTGGGGTGGAAAGTGTAAGCCTCAGGAAGCAAGTTCTGATTTAAAAATAATGTACCTTAGTAATCCATTGAGAATGCCACTGAAATAAGTGAAGATAACATACCAGTTTTGGGAAAAAACCCAACGTTTTTTTCAGACTACACAACAGAAATGAGCTGGTGATCTGAGATAGCTGGTTCTGTTTTCCTAGAATTTCAACATTCATCTGCCACCTCTTTACCATTAAAAACAAAACAAAAAAACACCCAACCACCTGACCAAAGTATTCTTATTGAATGTTTTCTTACTCACTGTACAGACAAGAGTACACACTCTGGGAGACCTGCCCGGGAAGATTGTGTAATCAGTTTAAAAATGGCAGACTGACAGTTTTAGTCTAAAAAAATAATGCCTGAACAAATACATGTCATTATGCTGAGGTGGTACACAATACCCTAATGTACTGGAACTAATTACTGTCATTTGATGTTGTGACATGGCTGTTTGAGAGTTCATATAATGTGGTGTGTTATCTTTTCCAATAATGCATCACATTATTGTGTGTTGATGGCATTGAAGAGTTATCGCTGTTCATCCTACCATGTGGATAACATTGCAACATATGGAGGGTCAGTGCTGACTACTTTCAGGGATCTCCTGTAAACAGAAGAAAGGAATACTCCCCAGCAGAATTCAGACTCTTGAAGAAATCCAGATGGCTGCCAAATCAGAAACATCACTAGGATGTTTTTATCTCTAAAAATTCTCTCTTGAGCTGAGATATGATTTCTGTTATGAAAATATATTTAAAAATAGCTTGAGAGTCAGTTTCTTAGACTAACTCCAGGATTGAGATTGTTTGTAGATATGCTTTAAAGGAAATAGTTCACACCTGTGGTGGCATTTCTTTGAAGGTCTCTTTTATTTAGAGAACATTTTGACATAGATCTCTGACATCTCTCAGCTTCTGGCAGCTGAGAAATAAAAATTTTTCTTGAAGAATGTTTGGAATAGGAAAATCAACTTCACTGTCAATGTAATACTGTTACATAGTTAAATAATACAATGTGGTTATGCATAGCAACCAACAGAACAAAACCCCAAACTCTGTTGTGTGGAATGCAGAATTTGTCATGCTCTTGCAGATTGTAAACTTGCAGAAATGCACATGAATGTGAGAATTGGCTTGATGTTCTCACAGGCAGGCCAGGAGATAAGTAAAACTTCTACTCATATAATGGCATATTTGAAGAAAACCATAAACAAGTGAAGGTTAATAGCCTACAGACTTTATTCACATTTTAAATTAGTATAATTTAAGTCATCACATGAAACAATTCACACTTGTTAGTTTGAACTGGCCCAACTGTTGAACTTAGCCCAACATTTGGGTTAGTAAACTAGGATTATGGAGTTTAGAATGTTAAAGAAGGGAGTTATGCTAATGTAGATTTTATTTCCATGGCTGCATGTATCTGGATAGCACAGTAATACAAGAAACTTTCAAAGTAGACTGCTGGCTGAGACAGAGCATGTCAGTAAGGACTGAAATCATCCTATACCTTTCCAGTTACCTCCGTGGTTTGAGTTGATAATTTTGGTTCAGTTCACAGAAGACAGTTGTAAGCATTGTTAGCACTGATCTTTTAAATCTCAAAGGGAAGTCAAAGAAAAGAACAAAGAAACTTTTGATTTAAATTTTACTGCAAGAGTTTTCCACTCTTGCAAACGGAGAACATGACAAGCCCCCACCTCCTCAGCACTTTCCTATGGTTAACGTGTAAATACAGCTCTACATTCCCAAGTGCTGGTCACCCACCATCTTGTTGGGGTGAAAATGATGTGCAGAGATGCTGCCCAAGAAAGATTGTGTTGAACTCATGTACCATATTTGGTGTCCCTCCATGGGCAGTACTAGAGGGCAGCAGCATTTTGGTTTGGATCAGCTAAAGGATGTGAAACAAAACCATTCTCTGTGAGAACAGCTGCAGCTCTCCTGTGTGGTAACAGTCATTGTTCAGTGACTATTGCAGAAAACCTGCTGTAGGTATTATGAGTTCAGTTAAAATTCACAAAACCTGTCAGGAGGGCAGCTGGACCATGCTCTTTATATATTAGCTAGCTTAATCTCTTCTTTGTTCTTTGGGATGGCAGAGTGGTACTGTGACTCCAAAATCTCTGCCTCTTCTCTTCCTTCCTTTAAGGAGATTGAGGAGACAAGAGGACAAGAAGGATCAAGGAGACAAAGGAAGAGCTAATCTCCGCTGGCAGATAATTTATCCAATGCAGCTCTATATGCCTTTCCTAGTCCAGACAGTAATCACACAAAGTAACTGCCATGAAGAATGTTGTTACTTAATCTTCCTGAAGATAAAGGCTCTTTCTCAGTCCTTTACTACTGCTCTTGGGCTGCGGTTCCTGGCCAAGATCCCCAGTGTCCTGCATGAACTGTCCATAGCTGTGGGTAACGTTGCTTTTCAGACTGTCAGTGATAGCATTGTGACTACTACATGCTCCCCAGCAGGAGCTTTGCAGCTGAGCTGGCCAAGGTGGCTTTTGGCCAAGAATAAGCACAGGCCAGTGGCCAGGATCTGACTCTCTCCACTGTGCTCTGAGGAAAGCCAATTATAGTCTTTACTTTTCAGCCCTTAATTTGCTTCCTGCATTTCTCTACCTGATTGTCGTAAATACTGAACACTCACAGGCAAGTTCCCATAGGCAGGGAAAACAGATGTCACATTTTGGAGGGTTAACACCTGATCACTGAAGACAGCCCACCAGCCCGAGTTCTCAGAAGCCGCTGTTGGGAATTTAGTGTCTAATCTTTCTGCCTTAGTTTCCTCTTACGTGACATTGGGATAATGTTATTTAAGAGCCTACTGGGAAAATTTCAGTGATAGAGTGATTACTTTTTGTTAAGTGCTAAATTTCATTAGAACATATAAAAATAGCCTCCAGTTTGCTACAAGATCTCTGTGGATTTTAGTAACCAGGTGCTATCTTCACATAAAAGCTGAGAGGAGAATTAAACCTCTGTGAAAGTAGGCTGTCTTCCTGTTTACCACCTTACCAGAGAGCACCAGAAGTGTGTAAAAACTGGTGCTTGCTTTTTTTCATTTAGATAAAGAGCTTACCCTGGTTCCTGCCACAACTTTACAGTCTGTTTTGACACCTGTCTGACATATGCTGATCTTACATTTACAAAAATAACGTTGAAACCTGATGTTGATAGATCTGACAGTATTGATGTCAAATACAATTTTCTTTGTGAAAAAGAATTCAGAAAAGTATTTCTTGCTGTTGTGAACCAAGAGACTTAGGACCTCACAATTACAGTGATTAAGAAGGTGATGTCTGAATTTGCAATGACTACTCCAAGGAAAGGAGCAGTATAGCTGAAAGCCCTGTTACATTGATTTTTGAATTTCTGAAACTAAATAGTATGAGCTCTGCATAAAAAAAAAAAAAAAAAAAAAGCTGTGCTTTTAAGGTGCCTAGAAATGCAGCATTTGATTAAATTTATAGTAGGCATTTAGGTAAGAGTGAAAACAAGAAAATCCTAATGTAAATTCATTGGGCATAAAAAACTCCCAACAGAACAGAAGGAGGTAGAAGGACAGCAAGGGCTTTCTCATGGCCTTTTCTCATGGCCTCAATTGCTCCTCACGGCCTATGCCACTGACAAGTCACTACATCTCTGAGTGGAAATTTCCATGCCTATTAATTCATGAACCCTTTTAGTGGGTATGATTTTGCATGTCAGGAAGAAACCTAAGCAATGGCAAATCAGAAGCAGCTTTCTCAAGATATGTCTTGGAACCCACAGTGAAAATAAGATGGCAAATGTATTCACAGGAAAATCAATCATTTAAAAATGTTTAGCTGAGAGAGGAAGACCACAGGGACAATGACAAACTTCAAGTGGCTTAAGTCTGTAGTTTCTAGGACATACTGAAAAAAATGCCCAAATCAACAATGGGAGGAAAACCTCTGTAAGATCACAACAGAGTGACCCATGGAAAAAACACTAGGCACTGGAGAGGCCGAAGTGCAAAAATATTTTTAGAGTTTTAAGTATCAGAATTTTGAAAAGCATCCAACCCCTTTCTGATAAATTCTCTACACAGGATGTCTCTTTGGATTAACAGCTGGAGGGTGAATGAACCTTTAAGAAGCTCCAGACATCCAGATCAGAAAAAAGTACATCTGTCTGGTGCTAGGAGCTGGACAGAACAGGAGGCAGAGCCTCCGTCTGGGTTAAGTCATCATTTAGCAGTTTAGTTTAGCTGGTTTTAGTAATAAATCTCTGACTTATTTCCAAGAGCTTGCTACACATAGCCGCTTCATAAACAGGACAGGATTGGCAAATTTTAGAAACTGAAAATGCAGTCCTTACAATTGTGTGTTTAGTATAGTCTTTCTGGTTAGACCTTATATTTTATTCTTCTTTGGATGATATTTACCCTCAACTTCTGTGTATCAAAGATACAGTTCCATTTTTTTTCAGTCATTTAAGTGCAGCCAGCCATTCATGCATTGTAGGAAGGTCTCCCTTCATAGTTTTCAGTATATGGGCAAAGCCACTTTCAACTCAGTTGACAAGCTGAAATTATAGTTGAAGTTTGTGGCATTGTGTGTAAGCAGGGGATCTGACTCTCCTGCTCCTTCCCCTCACTTGCCCTCATACCAAACTAATCTTCCAAATGTGATCTTGATAGGGAAGGCGATGATTCTGGGGTCTTTTGTAGTGGTGATGATGGCTACAGAGACACACTGGGAAGGCTGGACCAAACCTTTTCTTAGTGCATTGATGTATTCAGGCAGTTTCAGTCTGCTCCTGTGTAATACAAGGAACTCCACCACATCCGTCTTCCAAAGGATGGGATCCCACACTCTGAGCACAGAAATACGCACAAAGGTGCAGGAGGGCACATGTGCATAGAGTGAGGTACTCCTCTTGGACAGGTATGAACACCTCCTTGACTCTGCAGGTTCTTCCTGGTGTTTGCAGAGCAGCAGAAGGTCACACCATGATGCCAAGTACCCTGGAGCACCATAAATAGTGAGATGAGGAATGGAAAGTTACTGCAGGAGGCTGTACCATATAGGTGTCTGCAGACCTTACTAGGCTCAGTGGCAGCTGCAGAAGGCAGGCCCTTGACAGCGTTGCCTGGCAGGGAGGGAATACTTGGACTTAAGGATCCCAATGGGCCTTTATGAGAGTTTAGTTCTTGGTTCTGTGTCAGTTGCTTCACATCCAGTAGTACATGCTCTTGGTTAGAGGTGGCTTTGATGCTGGACACCTGACAACCTCTGGTCTAAACTGCCTCTGTTGTAACGCTGAGCTTTTCCACCAATAGGGGCAGCACATGAAAAATCTTTACTTTCTCTGAAACTAAGGAACATAGGAAAACCGCATGAAAATAATGACAGAAAAATTCCACTTTTAAAAAACAAAGGCAAATAATGTATGCTTTCAATACTTCTGTCTTCTTCTAAATCATTAATATAATGCAGATGCAGAATAACAGGTCTGATAACTCATGGAGACAGTATGATCAGATGAGCTTTTATAGCTCTGTTAAAATTGTTTGAAAAGTTGCTATGCTTTTATGTCCCAAAGTGATAACTGTTGATGCTTCCAGTGTTTTGCAGTGTAAAATATATGGATTATGCAGACTCCACTTTGGTGGTGGTAGAAGAATGCAGTGTATTTGGGGTGAAGAGATAGAGATCTTCACCTTTGGCAGTGGTAGGGGTGTTGAAAAAACTTTATTAGGACTGAATTTTAGATGATATAGCTTCCTCTAGGTATTTGTACAAGACAATTGGCCTGCTCATCAGATACGCTGCTCATAAATAGAACAGCCTTTGAAAGATCCCCATAATACTGGATGATCCGTTGTTTTACATATGAATTTTTTCTCTGTTTTAAATAATGGACTAATGCTAACTTCCTGCACAGTTTACTTGAAGAGTGGACTGCTCCATTCAGTGTCAATGTGTAAGTAAATGGTCCACTGGAATAAATGCTGTACCGTTTTTAAAAGCATTTTCAAATTCTGTTCATAAGAATGATATATGGCATGTAAAGCGTGTTCCAGTGAGAAAGTATATTGTGTTTTGGTCAGAATATGTATCGTGTATGTATATATATTTTCTTAGCTCTCTTTGCCAAGCCAAACTCCCCAGACACCTGAGTACTGCAACACCCTATGAGTTTACACTAAACTAGTGCCACAGAAGAATGTACCACAGGTATTTAATCACTAGAGAGAGGGGGAAAAAAAAATCTCTGTCATAACCTACTGACCAGCCATTTCTTGGCAATTGCTAATCAACTATGTTAGCCTTTTATTGTCTCTCCTTCCATTATCTTCCAGGAAAGGTCTGTGCAAGAGGTTGGTGTAGCTTAAGTAGGAATTGGTTCATTTGTTACCTTTCATGCAGTATGCTGAAGTCAACAGTCTGCTCTTCTCTGAAGGTGAAAGACTTCAACTTAATTTGACTTGTTTATTTACTGTAGAATTTGACTATCAAACCCAAAAGATAAGAATAGTTCCTGGTGGGAACATTTCTGAGAGTAATTTTTAGTGCTTTCTGTGAGCATTAATTTTTAAAAGATCTATATTTGGTAAATTGTGAATTACTCCTTTATTGACAGTCTACAGAAGAAACACAGTAGAAAATGACCTGGATATTAGTTCAGATTACCATGCTTTTAAGACTGTCTCTGTTCAGGCAAGTGGTGTATTCTATGCTTACCTTTTAACAGGCAATTAGATTTGCATTCCTTTCCTGAAAAAGTCTATTTCTGGGTTTGGAAAAAACATTCCTTCCTAGAAAAAAATGCCGGAAAAAGGGGGAAATTATAGGAAAAAAACAGCTAGTACCTGTCTCCTGTGTCACACAAACTGATTGTATAGAGAGGAGGCAGTGGTAATGTGTTTGCAGTTTCAAGTGACTGCACCTGAAATTCTGAATTTTTGAAGGAATTTCATTTGGCAGACAATGTTATCTTTGATCAAAAATCGTTCATTATTCAGCTCTGTCTGCCTATGCTGCATTAACCAAGCACTGCTGAATAGGAAAACCAGAAAGCTGATTACTTCCTTTCTGGGAATGGAAGTGTCTAGCCTAAGGCATGGGAGAATGTCTCTCCCTTTCTCTCTTGCTGTAATACTGTAAACATCTGAAATTTTTTCAGGTGTCTATGGGAAGCCAACACAGACTGCTCCCTTATCTTTGTCTGCAGCATGGAACTGCAGCTGGCAAACATGGACACCACCACAGCTTTTATATGATTTCCATTAGACACCCCAGGACTCTCTTGGTCCTTGGACAGGCAGGGTAACATAAAAGATGAAAGAGATTCACCCCTTCTCTCAAAGCCAGTAATAGCAACAAGTGTCCCCTTCTACTCAAGAAAAGTGGAGTTGCAACACATGACCTGCCTCTTTTGAGGCATCCCAGTTGATAGCAAAAAGCCTGGTTTTCTTACCCACTCAAAAGGACTCGAGTGGTGATGGAGTTACAAATATTTGACCTCACTGGGATTTCCTTGCTGTGCCATTTGGTGTTCTCTTCTTTCCACACACTGTACTTGCTCCCAAGCAGCATGTTAAACTGAAGAAAATTAATCTCTGCCAGAGTGGTTACGTTGGGCTCTCACTCTGCAAAGCCAAACCTCATTCTAGTAATGTCCACACTGACACTTAGGGTTAACACAGAGGTTATTTGCTGTCAGCCAGAGCTTTATGGATTAGTTTTCCTTCTCCTCTCTGCAGTCTGCACCAAAACTATCTGCTCTGTACTGTTTGATAGTGGCTTAAGGTCTGCACTGAAGCTTGAATGTTTCTAGGAACCGACTTAAGAACCACTTGTCTCTTGTGTGAGGCCACAGGGAGAGGTACAAAAGAGCTGGAGTCAGAATAGAGAATTTGGGGGTTGCAGCTGGTAGAGTTCCAGGGCAGAGAAGCTTAGGTGTTCTGGAGAGCAGAGCAGCTCAGGCAGTGACCTGGTGGAGCAAATACCAGTCTGCTACACTGTAGGAGGACTCTGGACTTTTCAGTGAGGCTGGACTGAGCATGACTGGTCAGGTGCAAAGACAGAGCATGCCAGAATTGATTTTTGCTTTAACAGACCATATGTCTGTCATACAGTACTTTTTCCGTCTAGCCTCAGGCATTAGGTTGTCTGTCAGGTCCAAGCACTTGAGCTTTTTAGTCTCATGGTTTTCAGCAAGAAGCTAGACGTTTACATAACATGTTGAATTTGAAATTTATACCCTGACATTTGGATTAGATGGTTAAAAATAAAAAATCCTTTTATTTATGTGCAGAAGTCCCCTCTTCCCTGTGTTGGATCAGATCACCTGTTGTTGTGCTTTGCTTTTTTCTTTCTGGGACTGTCTGTGACTGCCACCAGCCATCCTTCTATTTACAGTCATTACTGCAGGGCAATTGGAAACTGCAGCTAGTGGGACATGATTATTTTCTCTTTCTCTTTTACTGTGACACAGCAAAATAAATGTTTGTACAGCTAATAAAACATTTATCTAGAGATAAACAGAAATGCCATGTCCTGGTTGAATGAGCTGTTGATGTAGAGCTAATGTAGGACTGGTTTACTAGCAATGGTGATGCAGAAGGGGTGACAAAAACAGGACTATCGCCCCCACCCCTCACCCACAGTAATGCCACAGCCTCTCTGAAGGGGTAGTGGGGAAGCGTCCACAGTAATAGCAGCAAGATTTAGATAAGAATCCTGAAACAAGCAGAGGTTGGCATCTTTGCTGGCCTTTAGGAAAGGACAGTCTTGTGAAATGTTTAGTCAAAGGCTTATAGCACTTGCCAAGGCTCTTGACTGAACAGCAGTCTAGCTAGATTTCCTTCTTCAGTCCGGTGATCAAAGTGATGAAATAGTGCCTAATAACTGGGGACTGTGCAATCCTTGTTTTATGAAAATAACAATACACCATTGCATTTTTGCCACTGAGGAATATGAAGAATTAAATGAAAGAGACATAAATCTGTCAGTGCAATGAACAGTTTTGAACAGTGTTTGCTATAGCTCTGTCTGTTCCTCAGGGATTAGTGTTGCATTGTACTTTTTTAGCTTGTTGAAGTCACATAACCCACAAACTTACAACGTAGAAAATATGTGAAAAACAAAGAGCCAAACCCTCTCATTTGCTAAAACTGCCTTTTATTTTGAGCTTATCGTTTTAATCTTAAAAAGATAATTTTATGGCATGCAGCCTCAGAACCAGCACCACTGCATTTACAAACTACAGAGAATCCCTGTCAATTTATGCTTCCCTAATTCTGACTTTTAAATCAAGCAGGAAATCTTACTTTGTTTCAGTTTTCTATAAAAGTTTTAACAGCACATTGCTGCAACAAGATTGCATGTTATGAGGATTCCATTCACAAAATAGTTTTACAGCACATTAAATACCAATTTAGTAATTTCATCATAAATGAAAATGTGTATATAAATACACAGTGCAGCTTTTGTGATGTTCTACCCTTTCTTGTTTTTTGTTCATTTACACTCCAGTTCACAAGAGCATCATTAGTGCAAATTAATGAGATTTTACTGTGCAGTTATCTTATAACAAACTCTTTAGATATATTTCAACTGATTGAGGCCAGTGTAATGAGTTAATTTTCAGCATCTGGTTTGATGAGAGATTTCTCAAGCTCTTCTGCAGAGTTAGATTTCTTCTGGCTTGGGATGGCAGGTAGGACACGGCTTGGTTTCAGAGGCTCTCCTGGTAGACCAGGCAATAGAGAATAGAGCAAATGACTCTGAGAATGTCCCCTTTTCTGGGATCTGGAGGTTGGGGCTGGTGGGAGAATAACTGCACCAGTCCTTAGGGAATTTAAAGGCAGGGACTTAAACTTCTTAGCACCTTCAAATTGTAGTTGAACTAGAGGAAAAAGAAAAAGAGAGAAAGAGTGCACAGAAAGTGAAAAGCATTAAATTTTTACAAATGAGTTTGCAACTTCCTTTGAATTGTTGTTGGTTGTTTTGTGTTGTGTGTACTCAAAAATGCATTTGAAAAATATGATCAAAATATCAGTAAAAAATTGTTAAAGCCTGGCAGGGCTGATCTTCAACTGAAGAAAACAACTCCAGTGTTAAGCAATTTACTTTGTGTTTGGTGATCAAAAAGACTTGATAAGTTCAAAGATTTACTTTTGATAAGCAGAGAATCTATAGTTGAGTCTGAAGGAGACTTGGTCTGTTTGGAGAGATTTCCGCAAGATGTTTTTTTATCAAGAACCACAGGCTGACTGAAACAGAGATGTTCTATGGGAATATGTTATTTTTAACAAAACCTTTGTGGAAGGGTGCTCTATTACCCAGGGTAAATTCTGATCAAAATCTTAGGAAAATGAAATGGAAGAATGTGGGACACTGTGTCTGGGTTTCTGCAGGCGCAGTCAATCATGAAGATAGGTCCACACATGCTCTGCAAGTCACAGGCCACAAAAGTAGCCCATTACCCTGTAGCGCATGAAGACCCCCACTGAAACACAAGAGCCACACCTGTTGTATGTCTTGTGTGTGTCAGCAGTCTTGTAAGAAATGGTGGATTTAGATCATCCTTAATCTCCACCTCACACTCAGCAGTGTAACATTGTTTGTGGTTTAAAATATAGTTCTGTATCTTTTCTAAATGGAAATCCTCAAGCTCCTTTATTCAGGCAACTCACTAGCTAATTTCTTATTTTTTTAAAAAGGATAATTCAAAACCTTAATTGTAGACCTATTTTTCTCTGCCTTGTAATTTATTGTGAATTGCATTAGCTTCTTTTAATTTAATTCTCCATTTTATTCACAAGCTCTTTGTATACAAACGGTTTGGGTTTTTCAGTTTAACCGCATGAAGAGCTCCCTACTGGAGTTAATACCATCTCTGTTTTGGCTACAGAATTTTCCTTGCAATTTTTCACATTAATTTTTCCTTGGTTGCATTCTCATTCCATCTGTGATTTCCTTCCATCTGCATCTGTTGTGATGAATATATGAGAGCTTATTAACGTTTTCCTCTGAGATATTCTAGTTTGAGTTTCATCTTGCTAGTCATGGCAGCTGCCAGAAGGTAATTTAGATTCTCTGTCTATTTCATTGGCTTGATCCTTTGAAACTAACCACAAATGCTTCCTAGAGGTCAAATATTAAAAACCATTCTCTGAGCCAACCACTTGTCCTCAGATTGGTGTCATGCTTTTGTCCTGGTTGGAGGAAGAATCCTGCTATAAAGCACTCTGCTCAAAAGGTGACCACCTCAGCCTGTCATTATCATTTAATTTCCCAGTCAACTCCAATGAAAACTTGAGTGTTCATGTTTGCAGTTTTCCTGGCAGGCCCTTTGATTGTTTCCTTTTCATAATCTCTGGCAGAAATTTTCCTGGGGCAGACTCAGGGAAATTCTACAGAAATGAGGAATGAAGAAGAGCATTATCTCTTAATCCAGTGAAAATCTTGTATAATTCCAGAGGAATATCTGAAATTAATCTGGATTTCGGCAATTTTAATAGAAGATAAAATGATAAATGAAGTAATTTTTATTAGAAATAATGAATCATATAGTCAGCTGGTATGAACTGAGTAACTACTGCAGTGAATGCACCTGTGATAAGCCTACAAGTCAATTTTGAACTTAAAAAAACCCCCAAACCAAACAAAACATTCAGCACACTTGAGGAACTCTTAGGTAGACTAGTGGGTGGAGTTTCTTGAGGGCTGTAGAATAAAAAGTCAAGAAAAGAGGGCTTAAGGATTTTCAAGTCAGTTAACCTAACCTAAAAAATCCTAAAGACCTAAAATCCTGCCACAATTGGTGTTTCTCAGAAGTGAATCTTTGAACCTATGCAGTCTGCCTTCTCACTGCTCATCAAGCAACATCAAAAAGAATAATTGGAACACTGGCAAGTGGATGCAGGAGAAGTGAGAAATTATGTAGCTTTAATAAGGAAGGACTATTACCTTTGTCACAAATTTTCATTAAAAATAAGGTAGATCTGTTGCTATAATGTGGATACACATCTGACACAAAAAGGCACTCAAGGTGTAATTTTTCCAGAGAACACGTTTACCATGCAAAATGACCTTGATAAATTGGAGAAACAGTAAGAAATTCAGATAACAAAACTCAGCAAAGGCAAATGCAAACCACTATACCTAGGGAAAACAAACAAACAAAGATATCCTAAACCACCAAAAGTCCAAATGTAAGATGGCGAATAACTGGCTAGAGGAGTAACAGGCCTGCAGGTAACTGGGGACACACAGAGTGTGTGTGAGTCAGAAGTATATTGAAGAAGTTCAAGCAGAAAACTTGCAGCTTCCGTGCCTTCGCAAAGCAGAAGCACACCAGTCTTGCCATGCAAGCTCTTTTGTGTCTTATTATAATTAATAAGTCAGAAATTTGCCATGTTGAAAACAAATGTTACCTCTGTAATGTCTGTAGATGCTGAAAGAGCTTTGCATCTATGTTATTTTTTTACTATATACATTGTGCAAAAGAGGCTGAAGTTCTCCTTGCCATATTCCTCTGTACCATATGCCATATACTCATTTCATCATTCATTATTTATTTATCAGGAACAGTAATTCTCTAAGACACACCAGGTATCTATTTGGGGCAAAGCAAAATCTTTATAGAGAGGATTTAAAAAATTGGCATTCTTTTTTCTTTGCTTGCTGATTTCAGTACAATTCAGGTTGTGATGGCCTGAGCAGGAGCAGGCAGTGTTTACTATAGCTGCCTGGCCTTTGGCAATGTAGTGTAATTCATGGGTTATATTCAAGGTTCATACATGTTCACAAGTTCAGGAAATCACTTAGTTCTCCTTTCCATGAAAAAAAAAAAAACACAAAACCACTAATACCTCGCTTTAGTTTGTATTGAATTTGTGTGAATCAAGCAGGGCTAAATATACTAAATAAGCCCATTTGTTTTCTGGCACATGGTAGAATGCTTTGAGTTTATTGAAATTTTGGTGTGTAAACCAAGTGCATGTTGAGAGGCTCACTTGTTTCCCTCTTTGGAGCCAGGCATATGTTTTTGCATTCAAAGTTTACACCTGTGTAAAATATCTCCAGAATGCTTTATGTGCTAGATAAGCCCGTAATGATGGGTTTAAGTAGGGCAAAAGCAATTAGTTTAACTTCACCTCCATGGATGGGTAGCCACCACAAACCTATGCTCATTGAAAGAAGTAAAAACCAGCATCCAAACATCAATGCTTTCCACCTAGTCCTACATACTGCACTAAGTTTAGGATATTCCATAAGGATTTCAGGTCTGGTACATGGATGGCTTTGAAATAATACATGTAATGACTGCTCTTAGTATATGTACTGAAAACACATGAGCCTGGACCCAGCACTGGGGTTTGTGAGAGACAGAACCGTTAAGGCTGGTTGCCATATACACATACCAGAAGCTATGTACAGCAAAAGCACCAGTAATTGTTCACGTTCAGAGGGCAGAGTCAGCTACCAAAGACCTAGTGTTACAGTAAGAGCCACTAATTCAGGGAGCCTTTTCCACTCAGTAATGACTCTCGAGTGGCTGCTATTATGCACTGCAGAGGCAAGAAAAAGGCTGTCAGGGAGGCATTGCCCAAGGAGTATGTACTCCAGGAGAAGGGATGGCTCTTAGACTTCCTTTTGCAAGCAGTGGACCATGGTGGCCCTCTGCAGAGAGGAAGGTGCTTTGTGGAATCCTTTGCTGTTAAATTGGGAACGAAGAAACTTCAACTCATGATGAATAACAGCAAAATCGTCCACTGATCCCCAGAAAATATTGTTAAATGACCTGCAGAAATAGATTTTTTTTTTTTGTTTGTTTTTGTTCAACAAGTAATAACTTCACTATGGCTTCAGACCTTCTAAGCCACATGAAGTGAGACCAGCAGAGAGTTCTCTAGAGGTCCCATATTTCTTTGGAAAATTAGTCGGGCATTGTGTGAGCGGTGTGTGCTATTTGAGACCCTGGTTTCTAGTGGTCATTGGGAGAGTCGCGTGATGAGATAGAAAGGATATGCTGGGGGTGGAGCAGCAGCATGCAGAATAACAGAGATGCCAGGCTGTGCTGAGGCTACTCAAGATGCCATGTGAGGAAAATTTTTGGCCCTGGGAACATCTGGAGGGTGGGAGTCTATAAACTAAAGTTCAAAGTCACAGAAGTACTCTTTTCCTAGGCTACTGTTTCATTCCTATTATCCTCTTTCTAATTTGTATTTATAAATGTTTTTGCTTAGGGATTAAAGCTTCTCTTCCTTTTTTTCATTGCCCTTCCTTTTCTGGGAGATGTTTCTTCTTTCTGTTAATCTCTGAGTAGTTTCAGTTCTCTTTCTAATTTATGCTTATTTTATTGTTCCAGTTCCCTGGTTGCTTTTTTTCTCCACTGGCTTTCTTGCATGTTTTTAACACACATCTTATGTAACAAAAATATTAGAGAAACACAAGCGTTTATATTCAAACTTCATTGCTGGAACCACTTGCCTGGATAAAGGCTGTGTCCAGAACAGTAATATTTTTAGGGCTAGATGGAGGATGAGTGAAATCTTGGCTCTGAAACAGTTGTTTGGAAAGCTCCAGGATCAAATGTGTCATTTGTGTTAACAAAGAAGAAATGTAATCTCTTTGCAAATAACTTTACTTTTCTGTTATTGGCTTGAACTGACTTTCAAGCAGTAATGGCACCTGGATAAATGTGCTGTGTTAGTTAATTAAACCATGATTACTAACCGTGATAATTGTATCTTATTTGTAAAACACAGTTTTTGGCATAAAACTAGAACTAAAATCCTGGCTGTTTGTATGAATTACTGCAAGAACACCAGTGATTCTGAAATAGTTTTTTTTTTAAGATTTTGCTTACAACAAACTTTTAACTAGAAGACACAGAAATCATTAGTAGAAAACTAAAAATAGAAGACTTGGAGCTGGGGTTTTGAAAGCAGTTAGACTATTTTCTTTCCTCCGAGCAGAGAGAGAATACCATCTCAGTATTCCACATATCTCTACTTGTCTTCTTCCTCTCTTATTTTCAGTGCAGCAGCGGTGGAGGATTCTGTATTTCCCCTACCCAATCTGATGTTCCCTATAAAGCTACCTCTGCTGTTTCGTTTTTAGTAATATTGCTATAGCTGCAGAATTGCTGCTGAAACTCAGATCATGAGAGGCAATGAATCTTAAATTTAGTTCTGAAATGTTAGGACCTGGCTGATCCACAGGATGACGAAGAGTAAACTGCAAATCCTCATCCAAAATACATTGCAGGATTTGTGCTTAGTGGAGCACAGGAAGGCAGGACACTTCTGGGAGTAGGACTAGTGTTTGTGTGTGAAGAACACCCCAGTCGCTGGCTGGATCCAGCCTCGGCCACTTACTAAGTCTTGACACTCTGCCAGGGCTTTGGGAGCAGAGTGAGGCTTTCCCTGCTCTTTGGGACCGTGCTTCTTACTGCCTTGGGAATGAGGATCTGGCTGAAAGTGCGGAGGGAAAAAAGGCTGCTGCTCTCTCAATCCCTTTATTTTAGCTCCTGTGTTATAGAAGCTACCCAAACCAGTTGCTGTTAGAATGAGAGAAGTAGATGATTCCCATCCTCGTGTAAAAGCTAGTCTATATCTGCTGTGCTTAAGACAGAGAGAGATATAGAACATCTTTTAACCTATGTAACATTCAGAAAATGACAGGTTTTGAAACCTGATGATCTTGTTCTAGTCCTCTTCCCTCTAATTTTTTCTAGCAAAAGCACACAAAAATCACTGTAATGACATTTTTCATGCTGTCTGCAGAAGAGTCATTCCTTATCCTGGCTTTCATCTCACATATCCAATGTTTCATTGCCATGCAGTCATTAAGGTGTTGGCATTCATCTCTTTACATCCTTTAAGTCGCCATGTTGCATCATGTCCTGCCTCCTGTGAAAAGCTACTGGAGTCCTAGAGGCATATGCAACTAAGAGTGGGACCGGGAGTGAAAAATCCTATGACTGTAAGAATTCCAGTGGATGGAAAGAATGGACAAGACTCTTATAAAGGGAAATGTAAAATCCTGTACCTGGGGAGGAATAACTCCCTGCACCAATACATGCTGAGGATCAAATGCAGGTGAAAAGGAGCTTGTCAGAAAGGGACCTGAGGGCCCTGATAGACAACGAGCTGAACATG
>NW_010564564.1:36049-48372 GCF_000687285.1 Phaethon lepturus | reverse complement strand
GTTACCAGCAGACTGTAGGAGGTGGCCCTTCCCCTCTACTCCACACTACTGAGACATAGCTGGAATGCTGTGTCCAGTTCTGGGGCCACCAGAAAAAGAGAGACGTGGACTTACTGGAGCAAGTCCAACAACAAAGGGTGATGGAGATGATTAAGGGATTGGAGTGTCCAGCCTCAAAGGGGAAGCTGAAAGAGCTGAGTCTGTTCAGCCTTGAGAAGAAAAGGCAGCTGAGGGGATCTTGTGAATTTGTATGAATGCCTGAATGGGGGCACTACTGCAGAGGGAGCTAGACTCTTCTTAGTGGTGTCCTATGAAGACAAAAGAGTCAATGAGCACAAATAAGTAAGAAGAAGCAGTTTTACTCTGAAGGTGGTCAAACACTGGAACAGGTTGCTCAGAGAATTTGTGTAGTCTCCACCCTTAGAGGTACTTAAAACATAACTGGATGTGAGCCTGAGCAACCTGCTGTAGGTGACCTCTCTATGGGCAGAGGGGTTGGGCTACACAATCTCCATAGGTGCCTTGCAACCTTAGCCATTCTACGATGCTGTGGAAAAGGAACACAACACAAAATCTCTCTCAAGCCCTCAGATGCCAGTGCTGGAGGCACACAGTATGATGCTGTTAACTGGGACTTCTCTGTACTTACTTTTGTGAGCACAGTGGTTGGGTATGGGAGCTAGGCTGTTCCGTACAGGAGTAAGATTTTTTATTTTGGGTTGGTCTATGGATATCTGTTGAAAATTTTTACCTGTGAAAGAAAAAGATAATCGGTTATTGTATGAAAATAATTGGAAATAATATGGTGCACTGTAGATCTCTGGCTTCTAGGAAAAAAGAAAACTTACTTAGTAATTCTCAGAAATATGTAATAACAAGAAACCAACTGAAAAAAGCTGTTGCTTTGTTCTCTTTACATTCGTTAAAGAGTGACGGATTTAATATAGTGTTCACGTGTACCCTTATCACCTTCTCTCATATAATATAGTAATTGGTCTTAAAACAGGTACAATTCAGTAGCTAGGTCCATGTAAGAATATTTGGACACTAAATTTGTAGAAGTATTCAATTAGGTGGATTTGATTTCAGAATTGAAGCTTTAGTTTGCAAACTTTTCTAATAGGGTCTCAGCCTTTCTAAGTACTAGAACAGAAATTGAGTTTAGCAGCTGGTTGGAAAATGAGACTGGTGGAAGTCTATCAGCAGTAAAGATGAGCTTTGAGAGGGTTTTGCTGCAAATGAAAACATAGCGGAATTAAGATAAACTGATAGTAATTCTTACTAAACTATGTTTATGGCAATTTAATTTTTGCCAAGGAGAATAGGTGCTGGAAAATGAAATGTTAATTGGCTAACTGTGGTATATCACTGGCTAAGATTAAAGTTAACGTTGGTCTAGTGCTATTAAAAAAGACAATATGTTAGATGATGTAATGCATTTCACTATATAAGTGACACATCAAATGTTATTAAAAAGGTGGAAACTCAAACACCAAATCAACATTCTCTCCAGATCCTTTTCCTGAGTTGATCTTATTCTGTGATGTTGAGTCCCTCAAGTTTTTCTTTTTTGTTACCCCCAGATCTGAGATTAGCCTTGTAAGGAGTCTTGAGTTGTCTTGCCAAAGAGCTGCTCACCCAGCATGGCATTGCAACATAGCTCATTGCAGAGCAAGCATATACTCTGTCAGCATGCAGAGATGAGGGGAGATGTAGTAGGACATCTTAAGCAACAGGAAGAAATAGAATGATATAAATTGCCTTTGTGGCTTTGTAGTTGGTACTTGAAAATACCTATGTATCGCTGGGCTGTGCAAAATAAAGCTATAGGAAAATAGTTATGGAACAGTTTCCTAGAGTTTCACTGAACTGCTCTAACTGTGTTGCTGACTAAATGGATTCTGTGTGAAAGGAGATAAGGTGGTGTTTATCAGACAAACCCCCATGTTATAGTGCAGCCTTCAGCTCAGCATGGAGCGAGGTTCTGGTCCAAGACCATGGCAGTTGATAGACGTTGGATCAATGTGCTGGATCCCATGGGTAAAGCTGATGCATATTGGGCTAAATCATGAAGAATGTCTTATGGATGAGTTGTGTTTAGTAGAAACAGAGTTTGGTTTCTTTTTCCCATGTTTTAATCTTTATTTAGTCTATAACACTTCTCCAGGGTGATCAAAAAGTGGATGTAAATGTTGGTAAATTTCTTCTATAGACATCACATCCACTGTGCACGAAGAAATAAATATATGCATTCCAAAGCAGCAGAGAATCAAGCCTGCTGCTTCCATTAGTGCAATTTGAGTTTTATTGGTTTCAACGATGCTTATGCTGAGAACTAATGGCTTATTATGTATGTACCATTATGGCTTTGATGATGAGATTGCTTTTTCTATCAAGAGATATGTTTATTTCATAAATCTGGCAGTGTAACAACAGTAGGAAGCATAATCATGTTTGCAATGCTGATATGAGTACTAGGAAAAGAATCCTCGTTATCTAAAAGTTCTGGCATCAAGTGAAAATACTATTCTGCACTTCCTTTCTATCTGCTCCAGATAACATCAGAGAAAAAAGTTTTTCTTTCTTTAAGACATTATCTTGGTCATCCCCAAGAGCATATTTATGATGGCATTTATTTTTCAATGAAATGTAAAGGAGACAATTTCATTATCATAAAATGCAGGACTGTTCTGCATTTCATTTACTGACTTTTTTTACAGGTTGTTCTTTGATTTTCCTTTGCATTTAGGTAGGTGAACCACGTTGTGGTGTGTTTTGTGGAAAAGTTGTATATGTTATCATGAATGTCCCACTGTAAGTCAATCCTTCAGTCTGGGAAAGAAACAGCCACACTGATCAGCTTTGCTCTACTCTTTCCTGGCCAAGAAGTGCATCCTGTTGGACTATACCACACTGCTTATGCCAACATAAGCTTAATAATAGCCTATTTTTTAAAATTACCTGTTCAAACAAATAGAAGGTACTGGGCTGCTGTAATAAAACCTGCAATAAAGTATCGCCTTATACCTGAAGTGGTAATAATCTAAAAGATGAGTGGATAATAGAAGGAGGTGCCATCTGGTTAGAGGGTGCTAAGAGCTTCCTTACATTTGTGACAGTCTTCCTTTTACCCACTTGGAATTTCTCTACTTATACCATTTTCCCCATGGAATGTAGGTGGCATTACATTTTGCAAAAAGAGATGATTGCAAAGCTCCTAAATACAGAACGCTTCAGATTGTGGATGCTAGCTCAGAACTGTGGCTGGCAAGCCCTCTTGCAATATTGGCAGTAGTTTTTTGGTATAGTCTCTCTTTGCTCTCCCCAGCAGAGGGCAAGACAAGGTAGTTATTCTGAGAGAAACCTGATAGTAAGGTAAGTCTCACTGGTACCCACAGCAACCTCTCCCCTTTGTGTAAGTGCTAAGGATCAGCTAGTAAATTGACTCATCTTTCATTTCCAGGAGCACAGAAAACAGAACAAAAAACCTCAAAAAGTCCCCATCTATGAGCCATCTTCTTTAGTAGCAGTAAGCACAAAAAATAACTCTGACTTTAATGAAAGGCATGGTCATGGAAGACAATCAAAACTGTGTGTCAGCTGAAAAGATACTTTTGAAATTGAGTTCTCCTAAATTATTGATACACATAATCCTGCCCTGGATATTCAGTGATTAGGAAATTACATGTAGCCCCAACACTCATGACTTGAGAAATGGAGTATTAACACTTCAATGTCCTTCAAAGACCAGGTGGTGTTTTTCCCTCAGATAGGGCTCCTGCAGAAAAAAAACAAACAAGGAAATACCTTTCTTCAGAGAATGCTGCTTGCACAGCGCTACTGGGTGGGCTGGAGCCAGGCTTACTTTGCTTCTGATCCCTGTAAGTTCTCCAGGCACAGTGCACTGGAGACCTGGAAGCCCTGAAGGTCATACGGTAAATGCAGTTCTAATACACAGCAGGTCAGGTGGCTTTAATTACAGAGGCAGACAGATTTAAACCATACACATGGGTGTGAAGAAGGATAAGCAGATCTTATCGTGAAGAAATGTTAGACAGTATCTGGGTTGTGCAATGTATTCCTATCAGACACTCTTTGCTTTCTTACAAGCATTTAATTCACATGCTTCAGTGGAAATCCTTTCGCCAGCTACAGGAATCTTTTTATTGTTGGAAAGTTTTGTTAAAGGGAGCTGATAAAGAGATAACTGGGCTTAAGGCACTCAGGTCATTTTTTCTCTGAGGTAGGTAATAAACTGTCAAAGATAAAATTACTTATTCTTACTTTTGACATGCAAAGACAGCTCCCATTGTAACATTTAGAAGATTTTCCCTAATCGATACGATTTTGCCCTCATTCGTGTATGTAGACTGCTGGTCCTATCCTGAGTCCCTGTGCAGATCATGGAGCACTGAGTGGATGCACAGGGTCTGACCTGATTCAGCTGGTTGCAGCTTTTTGTCATAGGATGTTCATAGAAAACCACCTGTCCTTCTGTCCAAAGCAAACAAGGATTCAACCATACAGTATTCCAGAGTCTTAAGAAAAATCTATAATTGCATTTTCAATAACATTTAAATGTAATAGTTACTTCCACATCAAATGTATTCATAGTCTATCTAGTTCCACCAAGAAATGTTTCCCCATAGTTGTCCTCAGGATTGGTTTATCCAGTTTGAGTTCATTCCTCCTTCTACTGTCAAGATGAATGATCTCAGATATCTCAGCCTCACTGTAACCTATTATATTTAGGTTGTAAAGAAACCCTGCAGGTTTTCCTGTCTTCCACATGTGAGCTGAACCTTGCAGAGTTCAATGGAGAAGAGTTGTGCTGGAGCAATCCTTGCTAGCCACGTGGAGTTTGGGGTTTGTATGGTTGAGTGAATAGCTGAAGACCACACAGTAAAAAGGTAGTGACACCTATAGACCAGGTCTATCAAGCTTTCAGGAGTGTGGCCTCATGTTCAGGAAGTGGAACTTTTTGAATAGCTCCTTTTTAGCCTGAAAAACTATTTCCAGCCTTTATTTGCACAATGTAGAATGACCTGTCATTCTGAAATTGCTGTCTCTACCCTCATTATTAGAGATGTGAACAAAGATTTGCTATATTATAGATCCCTTTGCTTAGGAGTCAGTACAGTTTGCACTATCACACAAGCTCAGATAGTGACCTGACCTAACTGACGGTTCTTGTCAGACAGGGTTTCTGTTCACTCCTCTTTCTGCTGGACGATAATGGCTCATGTCTGTTGGGGTGAGGGTAGATTAACTTGTGTAATGTTTACTCCCGGTAATGGAGTACTGGTAAGTTTGGGGATTGCTTTTGCTTCCTTCTTTTTCAGTTGGATATTACAGAGATTGGAAGGCATGCTAGATGTGTTTAATTTCGGCATGGGACTAATCCCAAAGGAGATGAAGTTGGAGACACTGATATGTTGAAGTAAACTCCAGCATGCAGGCCAGCCAGTCAGATTCATTTAAATATGGATGTGAGTCAAACAAAGTACTAGATCCTAAATCCTGCCAAACCCTGGTTTCAAGTTTACTTCAGAATTCTGATGCTCTGCTTCATTGCTGTTGCATTACAGTTTCCAAACCACAACATAAAAGCATTTACTGTGCCTCTGTAAATTTAGCAACCTGAATTCAGCTTTGGAGAAACCATAAGAACAGCACATTAGACCAAAGAGCTGGCACTCAAGGTGGGAGGAGTGGAAAGGTGTGACACTACAGCCTGGAGTCAGAATATGTCTATAAGGGAAAGTGGCATGGTGCCAGTCTAACATGGCACACGTGGACTTACCTGGTTGGATCCAGAAACAGCTCTCAGCACAATTAGAGATTTGAGTGCAGTACTGTTCCCTTGCACATCTAGTTCCAGAACTAAACATGAACACAAGGCAGCCAGCATGGCAGTGGGTTTTAACATGCAATTCACAAGGCATATATATAATCTGGAGGCACTTACCTTGCTCAGGTACCTTACATGCTTCCTAACTACCTGCATTTTTACTTGTTCATCAGACTTTTTTAAGCTTCTTATTCCCCACACCTAAGCGCCTTGCTTCACCTGTCAGCTGATGTCCTGTCCATATGCTATCTGCAATTGCTACTACATATAGGGAGAAGAAACAGAAAAAGATATTAAAGAAATAGAAATATCACGGGTCAGACTTAATTTTTTTCTGACTCAGCTTGCCACATTAGTAGATATTATAGGATTCGGGAGATAGAAAAGAAAGAAATTACCTGATGGAGAACTGGGAAGTGAGGGAAGGTGGGGAGGGCACAGAAGCACATGGTGAGATCTATCAGAGTTTAAGCCATTTATCAATTTGTCTGAAGGAGTCCTAGTACAGACTTTGTAGGAGAGTAGTTGGTTAGAATCTGTGTTCCGGGGATCATTCAACAAAGGCTGGCAGCTGCTTCTGTGGTCCCACAAGTTGTGTTCACTCCTACTCTTTTGAGACTTGTGTGCAAAATGGTGAGTGCTGGTGCTGGAGGAGAAGCTTGATGTTGTGCTCTGGGAAGCAGTTAGGAAGGAATTGCCCACAGTGATTGGGGGGAGGCTCTGGGTTCTGACGGGCAGAAGTCCCTGACACTCTGGTTGCCTCTTCTCTGGTGTGAGGTACTTTGTGTCCATGCTCCTTCTTTTAAAGTCAGTGGTGGTCACACACTTATCTGGAATGTCTTTGCAGTTTGTGTCCATAATGCAATCAAAAGTGGTGATGATATCATCTACTTCTGAGGTCTCTGAGTCTCTAGGATATCGGTCTCTGCTCTCCTTCTGACTGGTTTTCTGATCATCTTTCTTCTTTTTGCAGGAGAAGATGTGGTTCAGCATACTGAATCGTCCTTCTTTCTTTAGGAGTCTGTTGTTCTGGGAGGGAAACTGGTGAACTGGCTCGGATCTACTGGAAGTACAAATAAAAATGTGATGTTGTTATTTCCAAATAATGAAAAAATACTGCCTGTGTTAACCAGGGGTGTATACTGTTCAGATACATTAGCAGAGGTGGTTCAAGGAGGCAAAAAATTAGGACTTCAAATTTGAAACTAACAAGGACTGAAATGATACTGTGTTACTTCATTCTTTCGTATGGGGTTCATTGCCTTACACTCATCTTAATGTAGGCTCAGTGCAGCTGAGGGAAAAAACAGGAAAAAAACCCCAAACAAACTGGCTTCAGCATCTACCAGCTGCAGAATAATGATTCTTAATGGTGAGGCAAGATCCAACAATAACAAGAACATCTTTAAAACCAAGTGGTCTTTGTATTATGTCATATTTGGAAAATGTTATTTCCAACAGCACAGTCATTGCTAACACTGTAAGAAACGCACTAGTTCACCATTCCTTCCCTTTCGCTTTCCCCATTCCCTTTCTCCATGCTTTACCTTGCCCTGCCTGTACTAAAGACGCCCAGCACAGTTCCAGAAGATCTAACAAGAGAATTACCTACAGTGGTGTTGCCATAGTGGTTTTTAGACGAGATTTTGACTAATCAACATTTCAGACCTCTTTTGACAGGCAGCGCGCAGGAGGAAAAGGAGGAGGAGAGATTATGTTATCCATGTCTCAAGTTGTAACACAGGAAATAATACTAACTGCTGACTGGAAAGGAGGGGAAAGCATAAAGAAAGGTGATGATTGTCTAAGTGCATGCTCATTTACCAAAGATGAAGAACTGAAATGAATTAAATGACAGCTGCTGAAACATGAGAAAGAGAGAGGAAGCTCATAAGCAATGGTAAAAGAATTATACTTTTAAACAGAAAAAAACTCAGAATAAGAAGAGACAATCAAGGTAGGGAACTAAAGAAGGCTAGGAAAACACTCCCAAACACTTTGAGGATAAAAACTTGAAATTTATTTTATTATTTATCTAGCAAAGCTGTTTTTGTGTTCAGTCTATCCTTCTGTCTGATTACATGAACACACAGTGCACAGAGATTTCAAAAAAGTGGAAGGCACATATCTGAGGGCTGAAATTATTCTGTAAGATAAATTTTCTGCATGAAGGTGACTGAGCAAGAGCTATAATCTCATCTTCTTGGTTCAGAACCCTCTGCTGATCGGCAGACTAGCACTGTAAACAGTGATGAGTCTTCAGTAGATGACTAATTTTAACATTGCTATTTTGGTGGAAAACTTGAACTGAGTATTGCATATGAATCAAGGAGAAATCACTCAGGGCTCAAACCCTTCAGTAGCACAGGAAAAGCAATGAATTTTTTTTCTAGTCGGTGGCAACATTTGAGGAAGATGTGAACGTTCGCTTTACCTGCTCTCCTGAGACAGCAGCTTGATGCATGCTGTATGCCCACAGTACATTGCATATGTCAGAGGAGTGTTTTCATTGATGTCTCGAGGGCTGCTGTCTATCCCCAGCTCTAGCAGTGTCTGCACACAGTCAGCTTTCCCTGCTGCTGCAGCCCAGTGCAAAGGCGTCCTACAGAAAAGGGGCAATATCATTAAAATAGATGAATAAATTTACTATCTAAACTATTAATGACGTAGTGAGGTGCGCTGCTATGCTACTCGTCCAGATTCATGACATCCATCTTAAGGAATTCTCCAGCAACTTATCCCCCACTGATGTACCTGCCAGTGGTGGTAATAAGGCCATAGACTGGTATGTATCTACTTATGTGCCTCTATTTAGCTGTAGAGAAAGTAGATAATGGGACTGCAGAATGCCTATACATGCTATATAATATCACCTCTTCTGCTGCTGGAGTTGCAGAGTGGGAGGAATGCCTGAAGTTTTCTGAGCAGAATTTGAAAGATGTCTTTATAGTGCCCACTGCATAGGGACAAGCTCTTCTCACCTTTACACCAAGGACCAATACCAATGGTTGGCTCAGGGCTCTCCATAAAGGTAGTAAGAGAAGAAACTTCCCCCAGGTGAATGAGAAGGACTGGACACATCTACCAGATTGTCATTGCCCCTTTGCCAGTTTCTGTGTTCTTTGATGGGCACAAACTGGAGCAGATATAATTGTCTTGAATCTGTGTAAGAGAATCAAACTGATTTTCTGCCTGGCAGAAGATTTGCATCTTGTCTTTGGAAACTTTTGTCCGGTTTCCCAGTTGTAGTATTTTGCTCTCATGAAAAAATCTGAAAGCACCGAAAACACCATAAGAAAACTGTGCAAAATAAAAAAAAAAAAATTGCCTGTTCTCTGTTTCTTTGCAATCCTGGTGATTTCAGATCGGTTCAGTCAGAAACACAATAGAATGGAAATCTACTGTATGTTTATAGTGAACAGCTTATCTTTTTCCTTCTTCAAGTATAATACCTTCTATGGAAATATCTGAGAATGTGTAATAGGAGGTTGTGTCTTACTGAGCTCTTAAGTGTAGTTAAACTCCTCCCTTTGCCCTTCTTTCCATAGAAACACAGCCTTCTCAACTACGTTTTACTGATATTTAGAAACTTCTCCAGAACCCTATTTGGTTTTATTTCTGTTCCATTTTATTGCACTTTTCCATGAAGAATGCTGTTATTTTAAGTACCTGAAGGCCAAAGCCAAGAAAACCTTGGCTTTTGCTCCACAAGCAGGATAATCAATGCGAACAGTCAGTTGGTTCTGTTTGCATTAAATAAATTTACGAGCAAAGTTCCGAGGGAGGTAGGTGTGGGGTGAAAAAGAGGAAAGAAGATGACTCTTCTGCACTTATGATATAGGGATTTCATCCTGGAAGGAATCAAGTGCCATGTCAGAATGGAAGGTGGAGGTCCTCTGATCCTATAGGAATACTCTGTTAGCATCCTAATGCAACAAGGGAACACTGCAATTTTTAAATACAGATAGCAGTAGGATCCCAGCTTCAAGCTGTAGGATCCTGTTCTATTGTTTTGAAAAGAATGTTCACTTTTGATTGAAAGAGGTTAAGTCAAGTGGTGACAAAGTCTTTTCACACGTAATCTTATCATTTCCTACCAGAAACACAAAGTTAGTCAGTTATTATACTAGATGTGATACATGTGAGCTGGACTGCTTTGCAGTCTCTGAGCAAGCACGGTTCTCTGTAACTGCAGTTCATTAACTAGGCCATGGCCTGTGAAACAGGAAACATGATTATAGAACAAACAGAGCTAGTCTCAGGTTAATAGAAAGGAAGCAGCGATTTCAGTTTCAGAGTTTCCATGGTTACCTGTCATCCACATCAAGGGCCTGCAGGTTGCACTCTGGGACTTTAGCCAGCTCACTGATAATATCACTGTAGCCTGCAGCAGCAGCAATGTGCATACATGTTTTGCCATTCTCATCATCGTAGTTTATTATTGATGGTCCCTGGTAGTGGTCCAGAATGATGGAGCACAGAATCCTGTTGCCACTCTGGGAGAAAGTTCAGAGAAGAAAACCGTTTTACAATGGACCTCACCCCAAACTGCATTTTCTCTGCTAAAGAAGACTAAATACAGTAATGGTGTTTTGTTTTGTATATATCAGACTCTCCCAAAAGCTTCCAATCTCCTGCAGGAACTGGGTTTGCTTTATGGTTTTCCTAGAACACTTGGAATACTGGAAAAATAATAAATAATGTACTACTGCAAATATCTCCAAAAGTTACAGAGTGTAAATTACTCAACAGCTTTCTCAGAAATAACTTTGTGTTTTTGCTGTTTTGCTAAGCCAGAGTCCAGAAAGATATAAGCCTATATTTCCTCATAGAAATTTAGGGTTGGAAGGGACCTTAAAAGACCAACCCACTTCTGTAAGCCTGTCCAAGTACATGTAGAAAAGCCATGTCAAATATTTGCTCAAGTGGTTCTTAAAAATTTTCTTAGCTAGGTTGCTCCAGTGCTTCAGTGTCTTAACAGAAATTTGACATTGTTCTCTAACCTGCAAATGAAACTGAACATTTTATGCCCTAACTTGGTGGAAATAAAGAAGAAGTATTTATGATTTTTTTATAACAACATAGAAACACAAGGCTGGAAAGATCTTTGTAGATCATCAAATTCAATCCCGGCAATCACTTGCAGCTATGTTACATCATCCCTTTCATAAACTTACTGTGTCCATTAAAAACAATTACTTTTTTTGTCCCCATTACTCCCAAAGGAAGGCAGCTCATGAACTTGTTTGCTTTAATGATTAGTATCTGTAATCTCTATTCATATTCATGGCTGATTTGAGTCCCTTTGTTTCTGTGCCAGCATTATTATTTAGGTTAAATACTTCTTTCCTCTGACTAGTATTTGTTCTTCAGATATATTTGTAGACAATCGTCATATCCCTTCTGAGCTGTTCTCCTGCCGCTTTAATCAATCAAGGTCTTTTAAGTTTTCTTTGTAAAATATGCTTTCTATTTCTCTCATCAACCCACTAACTCTTCTCCTTTTGTGTTTTAGTTGTGTATCCTTGGAGAGGGGTGATTAAAATTGTACCTAGTCATACACAGACATTTTTGCCAGGTCTTTGTACAGGACAGTAGCTCTTCCCTATTTGTGTTAGAAATACCTCTTCTGGTATGTCACAGAACAGCATTTGCCTTGTTCACAGCTGTGTCCCATTAGAAGCTCCTAGTCATTTTGGAATAAACCTTTACACCTCAGTACTTCTCTTCCATAGTCGTTTCCAAACATAGAGTTTACAGTTTCTTGGAGGACCTTCTGTTATTAGCACCCAAGTGCATGACTTTTACCCTATTTAATACTCTCCCATTTATATTGTTCTAGACTTGAAGGTAATCCAGCTTCTCCTGTATGAGATCCCCATTCTTTTCTGTTAATGTCTTCCAGTTTTTTGTTATTGGCAGGTTTCATCAGAAAGCCTCTGTATTTTGTGCCAAGTTATCAGGAAAATATTAAGCAAGATTGATTTCAAGCCTTATCCTTGAAAGTAATTCCTTTCAGCTTCTATTCAATATTTAATTATTACTCTTCACTTCTTGATTTTGAGATACAACTTCTTTTGCTTCTCCATACTTTTGCCTATTATTTTGTAAGATGTCTACTTACTATAAAGATATCTTTTAAAGATGGATAATCATCTGTTATATCTCAAGCCTCTTCTACACATTTTCCTTCTCTGCTCTTGGCATACAGATTCCTGCTACATTTTGCATGACTGACAGGATACATTCCAGGTCCCTGGAACCTGCTGGTCCCAGAGCTTCTCAGTCCAGCTGAGAATTCCCTTGATTTACCAAAATGTTTCCCTCTGAACTTTTTATGTTCTTTGTTTACTCACCTGTTTAATTTAGAGTCTACTCATCATCATGACATCCAAGTTTATTTTCTATGACAAGGCATTTTATAATGTCCTTGTTAACCACGTTAAAATCATTATTAATTCATAGTTGTCTG
>NW_010564564.1:7922-36018 GCF_000687285.1 Phaethon lepturus | reverse complement strand
AAAGAGTGTTGATCTTCATGTTCAGGAATACCGAGGTCCTGTGAATAATTGTTTTTATTCTCCAGTCCCTGTGCCAAATGAGAATGCCCTCAATTCTAGCATAATTCTCAGTTACATTTTTTTGGTCACTAGCATGAGAGAAATCTCTCATCACATTCAGGGCTAACTGAATGTAGAAGGCTATTATATACTTCTAGTACTACCACAATAAGCACCTATGTATTACCATCCTTCTCCAAGTCAGTTTTGATACATAAAAATTATTAACATGCAGAATCTTATTATTTCTGTATTCATGTTCTAGTGACACTACTATTCCTCTAATTTTATACTGTCTTGCTAAGTCCAGATTTCACATCCTGCACCTACAGTTTCAGTCCCTCAATGTTCTTGCACAACTCTTAGCATTTGCGTAACAACTTTCCCACTGTTCTTACTGTCGTTTTATACATTTACAGATTGTTCTGTCTCCCACCAGTCTTCCATTTTCTAGACTAAACAAACCATTTCAACCTCTCTTCATGGGTCAAGATTTTCAACCCACTTATCATACTTGGTACTTGCTTTTGGCCTCTTTCCAATTTGTCTACAGCTTTCTTGAACCATGGCACCCCAAATGACATAATTATCCAGCTGAGGCTTCTCTCCTGACTTTGAAAATAACATTGCCAGTTCCTGTAGCCCACATGTATCACTTCTGTTACTATGTCCCAGAATGATGTTTGTTTGTATCAACACCATAATTTAAACTCCTACTCACTTTGTAATCCACTAGTCTACTAGTCCACTACTCTTCATTTTGTGCAAACAGGTTTAATTTTTCACAGTTCTGTATGCAGGGCTATTTTATTAATTTTAGTTCATTCCTACAATTTATGAAAATAATTTTGAATTTCATTGTGACCCATGAAGTGCTTGGTATCCCTCTAATGTTGTTCTAGCTGTGGGTTACATACATGTTCTGTATTTCATCACTTCACCATGGAACATAAAAAAACATTCTTATGATAAATCCCTGGTTGGACTGTCTGTGAGATGTCCACCTACAAAGATTATTTGAACTGTCCTGAATGTGGCTGTTAGAGAATATATGATGTGTGAATAAGTCCTCGGGCTGATTTTGATTATATTACTCCTTATTCTTCCCCACTGAGACATCCTGCCTTTGGACTGAATTCTGGGTCCATTTTAGCAGGTTGTGCTTATAAAAATTGTGCTATTGACATAATTCAGTGTGATTAAAATTGCATGTAATGGTCAAACTAGAAAGGGAATTGGACTTTTTATGATCACTCTATTCATCACCTGCTTAGTAAGCTTTCTGTGCCATGTGATGAACTTTATCTTGTTGGCACTTTTACAGTATTCCTGTGTTTTACTACGTGGTATTAAACCGATTAATTGATATTCAAACATATGATATCCAATAACTTCTTATCTGAGGAAGCAATAATTACTTTGAAGATGGCTATGAAATTTCTGTCCCATTTTAACAGTTCAATCAAATTGTTAATTACATTTTCTAAATAATTAAAGGATATTTCCAATATTTCGAACCGTCTGCTGAAAGAGATGTCTGGCCAGCTGCTCTGTGGATTTCCATCTCTCTCTTCTTAGGAATGCCTTCTTATCTTTACATTCATCTTGGCTTTTTAAAGTTGCACAAAAAATTCTCCTAAAACGCTTACACTGCCCTTATTCTTAGATTGATAGCTTTGAGCTGAGGTCACAAAGAATGTAGTCTTCCTGTGGTAAATTTACTATGAACCACAATACTATTGTTAGACCAGGATGTTCAGTGGTGAATTTACCATAGGAAAATTACATGGTTTTGTAACCTTAACTGTATGTATCCCTGCATTTCATCTTCCATTTTTGTATTCACATTCTTTTCAGCAATGTTCTCAGAGATTATTATTAGTTATTTTTTGCTGTGTTTCTACATAATCCTGCAGGGCTCCCCCCACAGTTTTCTTTACACTTTTGTCCCATCTCATGTCCCACCTTTACCTGCTTCCACCCATTATTCATTCTCCTCAGTGAACTTTTCTTTCTTAGATCACTCATCTAAATTAAACTTACTTCGTGAAGAAGAAACTTCCTAAAGCTTCCCCCTTGCAAGGGAAACTCTCGTTGTGCTTTATGTAAGTTTTTGCCTGAGATTTGTGTCATCTCCAGGCAGTGGCAAACAACAAATTCACTAACAGGGTTGTTAGCTCTTACTTTCACTGGATTACAATTCCATTTTCTTTAGATTGGGTAATAAAAAGCCCAACTTCTGATAGTTGCATCTCTCAGTGCTTTCAAAATAAGAAAATAATTCTTCAGGAAGTAACCACTGAATCAAGTACCATGAGGAGAATCCTGCCAGTTTGGGACACTCAGTTTATCCTCATTGTTACTATCACCATTGTTTTTATACTTCAGCCTTTTTTATGTCCAACTGATATGTAGAACAATAATTTTACTTGGGAAGTTTATTGTCACCTGTAATATTCTACCATAACAATGTGTTTTATTCTGCCAGGTCTTCAGTCATACATAGTACAATGTTTTCCTTGTTCACTGCACTGCATAGAGGGTTATTTTTTTCCCCTCATCAGAATACTGTAGTGAACTAGATATTTTGATGCCAAAGAGAAGAATCATGTGAAGGGAGTCTGCTAAGCTGGCTTGTGGCTACCAGTAATGTAGAGGTGGGAGGGGGAGAGAGACAAGCTATGGACTTAACTGTTTTCAGAAAACCCTGACAAAGTATTTTTCTTCCAAGTGAATGCCTCTGGAGATTATGTGGTTAGGTTGTATTAGTTCTCCTATATTTTCTGTCTTTGTATTAGTGTGCAGTTTAAAGCCTGTATCTATAGCCAGCTTTGCTGGATGGAAATTCCCCACTAGCAGCTCTTGATGTTGCTTCTTATCATTAACCTTGCACTTTAGGGCTGTCTGTGTTTCCTCCTTTACATTCCCTCTTCTTTCAATTCCACACCTGTGAATCCAAAGCTCTGACCCTGAATGGCTTGACATTTTAACCATTATTTCATTCCTTTCTGCAGCAACGAGCAAATACTATTCCCATGGCACTACTCTGGAAGGTAACTTACTTTTCTAAAGAAGCATCATAAACAACTATAGATTAAATAAAATTTGTGTCAGTACTTCTGGCTTCCTCCTGGAAACCATCTTTGTACACTGTTGCGTGCTGTTTGAATTTTATGAACCAGAGTGCTGGCTGGTCTCTCAACTCTTTTATGTTTCCTCTTATCCTTCACAAACAGACACACATAGCGTATTTTAATATGAAATTGACTGTAACATCAACAGGGCCATTAAAAAAGCAAAGATTTTTTTTTCCTTTGCTGAAATAAGGAAATGAGCCATTTCAAGTATTTGTGGAGCAACCCATAGCAAAATTTGAACAAATAACTTGTCTGTGGACGTTTTTCCTTTTTAACTCCAATTGAGGTTATTACATTGGTAAATACATCTTTCCTTTCAAGGCACCTTTTTTTCCCCTCTTTGATTCTGATATTCAGCATTTACTGAAAGCAAAAGCCGTTCTACAGACTTTTCTCACATGGCTCTGTTGATTGGGGCTTGAAAAGTCTTGATCTTTGACTTAATGCTTTGCTGGCAGAAGCCCGGCATTCAGTTTCAGCTATACTGGCAAAACCAAACTGTTCCTTCAGTACAATATTTTCCCTTATGGGATTCATTTCACTGGAGCGCAGTTTTCCTCATGTTCATGTTCAGAGTACTGTGGCAGTTTATTAGTTTATTATGTCATTACCTTTACTGTAACACGAGTTCAGAATTTCATCCTAGAATCAGAGCAAGACAAACATAATGTTGCATTAACAGTGAGGATACATCTGCTTTGAATCAGATATTAAGGCTCTATCAGAACAACACATCCCTGTCTCATTGTAGATGCAGTGTCTGCCATTTTAAACATGGAGAATGCCAGACTCAAGAGCAGAGACATAATGTGTTTCCTTCTAGTCTGCAGCAAACATAGTGCAATGAGAAACCTCAATAAAGCTGTCACCTTGTGTTGCTGAAGAGTTTTGCACACATGAGAGCTTTCTCCCATTGTTAAGGACTTCCAGCATCCCCCCTCTGTACCCAGACCAGTGAAAGCTGAGGAATGGAAGCATGTTCACTCTACCTCCACTGCTGCCATGCCCTGTCTGCCAGATGGCTGTGTTGGCAGTGGAGAACCAGTGCAAAAATTCAGAGCACCGTGTCGTTTCTCTGCCCTTGGGGGACAAGGACAACTGGGCCCCATGCTGAAGAAAGGAACAATTTGTAATACCATCTTTAGCTTTCCTCCTGCCAGGGAAGCTTTGCCAGAAGTTGCCTGGATGCAGCCCAGGCACTTCACAGGGTGTGTTTCTGATGTCAAACCAATATAAATTAACAACAACTCTACTGACACCACTGTAGTTACATTGGTGAGACTCAGCCAGCTCAGAGAGAAGCTCATTTGTCTTCTTCTAACCCTAGTGCTTCAGCCTCAGACACCCACTGAGACAGTGTCTCTTGCAGACTCAGAGCGACACAGCTTGGCTTGACCTTGTGGTACTCTTGGAAAGAGGATGTGTTGTTGTTGTACAGGATACTTTGTCCTGTGGTCTTCAGAGCACTGCTGCCTCTGGTACAACTAGGGGACATGGTGTTTTTAAAATATTTATCCTCTCAGCAGCCTTAGTAGGTGCTGGAAAAAGCTACTGAATGACAAAGGCAGTCATGGAGGCATACTTCAATGTCTATCGTATGTCCTGCCTCTCTTACCCTCTCTTTGCTCAAATGAAAAATTGCATGAAATACTGACCAAGTCTCTCTGAGACTTTGTTTTCACTTGGAGTCTTCTATAAAAAGTGTGTATGGTTTACTGTGTAAATGACTATAGCTATGACTAAAATTACTTGGCAGCTTTCCCCTGCTAGTACATTGTTGTGAGGACTGATTTCCCTGCATCAGCTGTTTATGTGTTTTGAAAAAAAGGTCATCTTTTATTCCACAGTAGAATAAGGATTTATTTCTTAATGCTCAGTAGAATAAGGATTTATTTCTTAATGCTGTCATAGAAATGGAAACATTTGTCTTGCAGTGTCTTTTGTTAGGCATTGGAGATCAGGACATTTATAGATATGCAAAAGTTGTGGTGTATGTGCATTACTCATGTTCTGGCATCCACTTGCAGAGTTACATGTAGACTGTGTGCTGGGAAGAGGTCTGGCAATTATCGGTTTTGCCCAAGACAAATTCCTGCTAAGGTAAGTGGAAGTTCTGCAATTGATTTCCTTGGAAATTTGATTGGCATGAATAATTACGCTGTCAACAGCATCTTCTGAAGGACTTACTGTTTAACAGTCAATTATTTCAGGCAAAGGCAGTTTTTCTGATGATCTGGTTATACTGATGAGCTTGTATATTAATACTCCTGTACCATGTACAAGTCACAAAAGGGGCTTTGGCTTATGAATTGTCATAAAGGAAAGTGGAGAAATAGGTTACAGCTATATAAAAAACTAAGTAGCACTAAGCAACATCCCTGCGCATCAGAACTCTGTTGTCTGCACCAGAAATTTTTTAAAATCCTCTCTGGTATGGTTTTGGCTTGGGTCAGTTAACACTTTCTCCACCAGTTCCTTCACATAGTTCAGGAGCTAGCATGGGCAGCAGAGCATTCCCAGTAAGTGATCTGCATACCACCATCCCGTTTTAGAGAATAAGAGAGTTTAGCAGTAGGGACACAGGCTGTCCTGTGGTAGTCAGCCTCGGTGCCAGATCCAAGGTTCATGCACATTTAATTTGCTATTGAACATATTGTCACAAAAGTTGAGGGCACTTTTTGGAAAAAGCTTCTGATGGTATTGAGCGAATTTATTTCTTACTCAAAACAATTTGCAAATTCTCTTCCTCCTTGTTTTGCTACTTGAAAGCTCATTCTGTAGAGCCCTGCTGCTGTGCAGTGTTCCAGCCTCCATGAGCAATAACTGTATCTTTGCTGGAATGACAATATTTACACAAGAAAGGGATTTCTTAAGGATATGCTTAAAAAATGCAAATTGAATCTGTTTTTAATTTGTTTGCTAGCAGTCAAAATCATCTTTAAAGCTTAGTGACATAAAAAATCACTACTGTCCCTTTCTAGCTACCTCTAGAAAACTATGTGAAACAAGGAGAAAACAAGTACAATTTTGCAGTGAAAGAAATCTTCCTGAAACCCACCAGACTGTGAACCAGCAAACGCACCTTTTCTGGCCTAATCCAACAACAAATATGTCTGTCATGGAGAAACACCCACTAAATTTTAAGAAGTCTTTGGAAGTCTCTCTGAATTCTTCCACCATAGGCAGCCCACAGGAAAAAAAAACGGGGTGTGGGCAGAGGGAAGAAGCGCAGTGGTCCCTCAGGACAGACCTGGGCCCTGAGCCACCACTGCCTTCCCTGGTCCCTTCCTCTGCCCTGGCTGACTGGCCAGCTGTGTCCTTGAGATGCCCTGCAGCAACAGAGATTCATTCCTAGAGATGCTGAAATTTAAGTGTGCTCTCACCTTCCAAGTAGTTACAGAGATGCTGCCATGCTTGCTCAGCCAAACACAAATGAATAATTGCCTATGCTTTGCTTTTACAGGAGGAATGAAATAATTGTATTGTTGCTATGGAGCAAATATGCAGGCTCATAATTTTTTAAAACTTTGCACTCTGAATCAACCTATAAAAAATCATAAGCGCAGTTCCACATCGCAGAATATTATTTTTAATGGCTTCTTTTTAGTTGCTTTCTTTTTATCCCTAGAGGTTTGCATTTCTTCATTTTATAAGAAATCTTTGTTTGATTTTTTGTTTATTCTTTAAATGAAAGCTGATATTTTTACATAATCATATGACTTTGGGAACCAGAGGTTTAAGAAAGAGACAAAGAAACTTCTGGCAAAAATCATGGCAACCGGCAAGGCAATACAGGAAGACTCCAAATCTTCCTAGGCTATTTCCCAGATACTACTAATACTATTGTGATACAGTAGTATGTAGTATGATAGTGTATACGGTATACTATATACTATATCTTACTAGGATTTCAGTGACACCATTATCTAGAACTGTTAGAATGGCTTTACACTTTGTTCCAGCATCAGTTAGCAGTTTTTTATTACACAGGTGCGTTTCCTTTTCATTACAGCACTTATTGCTGGTTGCAATGAAAGGAGAGAAATACCTCCTGAGACACTTCTAACACAGCCCTATCTGCACCAGCTCTTAAAAATACTGCATGTGCAAAAAATGTGACATGAGATATTCTCACTTCAAACCAGAATGATCTGCGTTTTTGACGCTGACGTAACATATTCACACTGAAGGCATGAACTTGAGTGGCAGGAGGTTTGAGCTTTTCAGTAGGGCAGACTTTGGTGTGGGTCTATCTAGTTACAGGGCTGGGACTCCACAGCCACTGTTTGTCTGATGGGAGACCAAGCACCAAATATGCAGTCTTTGAAACAGCCAGCGTGGAACAATTATTTCATATGCAACATGCTCGAGACTTTGGTTTCAAATGGCAGGCAATGGATTTTACATGGTCCTGCTCTGTGTTTCAGCCCAGTGCACAAACTGCCTCTTTCCTGCAACTTCTGAAACAAGTTTCTGTACAGTGCCTGGTCTTGCCCTTGCTGCATTTTTTTAGAATGAAATTAAACACAGAGCCCTATTCAGCCAAAAACAACCCCTGCAGCTGGTACTGCTTGAGCTCTGTGAGTCTCTTTTGCTCTTAATATATTAATACAATTCTTAAAGGAAAAATATCCCTTTTCCAGCAGCCACAGAGGAGGTTATTAGACATAATGATAATCCCACACAGCAGAGCTGTTGTTCTGTGCTCTGTCATAGCAAAGAAGGTCATGCCTGTCCACAGTATCTGTTTCTTCTTGGCCTGGTAGGACAGCAGAGAGCACTGGCTGAAAGTCTTTTTTCTTTGCCAAGCTTGAGTAAGAGAAATACTAACAGATCTGTTCCATGCTCTGGTATTTCAACTACCCCTTCTGGATTTCGAGTATGAAGAAGTATGTGGATGGAAGAAGCAATTTATAAAGCTTCATAGCAGGAATCTCTTGAGAAGAAAAAGAGGGTGGTCATCCTGCACATGTTTCCTCTGATTTCTGGGAGCAGCTTAAAGGAGAAAGAGGAGGGATTTGTGATTTGCCTCCACATAGGGCCAAGTGGGTTTGTGCAGTTTTGATTTCCCCCTTTCTCAAGAGTTATTCTGCATGTTTGCGAGAGAAATGTGGAGGTGGGAGCTAATGGTGGAATTAAATAATAGAATTTACAAAACAAAGTTTCAGGGAAAGCTTAAGGTATGAGGGGAACTCTGGGGGTCCTGATATTAAGGGGATGATTCCCTTTTGTCTTTCTGTTCAAGAGACAGCTTGTTCCTGGAGTGATGATCTAGACCACTGCCTCGCCTGGAGGACCTTTCATGAGTTTCAGAGATTTCCTGCTGGAAGCAGCCTGCATTGGAGCAAGCCTAGTAAAAATGCGTTACAGGTTTTCGAGTAGATACCTTTAGTCTCTTAAGGCAAAATAGAAAGGGATGTGGCCCATTTTCAGACTGGTTAGGATTAAAGAAGAACAAAACTTATTTTCAAATAATACCAGTTGCAGAGACCAAAATATACCTCTACTTCAGAAAAACAAAAGTTGAGCCTATTGTACATGAACCATCTGTGGGAGGCTGTGGTTGAAGGAAACATTATTTGTTCTACATGTCCTTACTCATTTACAAATATAGTATGTGGCAGTTCAGAGCTTTTAAATTTCTTTGTTGGCACATTTTTTAAGATGAGTGAACTTAGACCAAAAGGTGAGGATGCAAATGTTTAGTCATTGTAGGAAAATATTACTGGATTTTCATGCAAGTTCTATTTCTGCTTATCTGGTGTGCAGGTGTTTTGAACATTGATACCGGAACTTGCTATGGCAAGGGAGCAAGTAAAAACATATTTATATAATTTCATCTGGGAAGTTTTCTGCAGTAAAGTTTAGGCATGACTTAGTAAATTACACTATATTTTAGACCACTTACTACCAATTGCACAATACAGTGTTTAATGCCACGTTAAACCTGTGTGTTTTTCTTCTTTAATGATGGCCTGAGTAATTTTTAGAAATCTGACAATTTTTTTGCATAGGAGATAGGAACATACAGCTCAACAGGAAAAGTGTTTGGCTCCTTGTCATCCTAAGTCTCCAGAGAAGTAGCGTCTCAACCCTTCAGCTAATTATTCTGCAACTATAGCTGTTTAAATATGTTTTAACTTGTGTTGACATTATTTTATTCCCAAAGGTCTTTGGCAAGACTATTTAAGCTGCTGATTCCTGCAACCCTGATTTAGTGAAAAAATTTAAGCATGAGTTCAACGTGAAGCATACATATAGTCCCAGTGAGATAAATGGTAGCTTTGTTTAGGGCAACAGTGCTGAGCCTGTATTAAGTATGCTTTGCTCTCCAAAGAAGATGTTAGATCCTTGATCGGTGCCCACTGGAGAAAAGCTAGAGCTGTTAGTGGGCATTCCTAGCATTCGTCTTCCTCATTTCACAGCCAATATAATTGCTTTTGGAGTATTTAGGACACCACAATAGTCAGCTCAGCTCAAGCAACCGCCTGTTGAAACCGCAGCCGTGGCTCACCTGTACTGCCCAATGCAGAGCTGTTTTGAAGTCTTTGTCCACCAGAGTGAGGTCTGCTCCCTTGTGCAGCAGAGTCTGGGTGTGCTGGGGCCTGTTGTGGAAAGCAGCCCAGTGGAGTGAAGTCATTCCCTGAAAGCCACAAACCCGGAGAGCAAATAATTGTCACTCACAGGAGCACCTTTCAAGTCTCTGTAGATAAGCCAGACAGTTTAGAAACCATTGGGGACTGACAGGCTCTTCCCTCTCCCTCTTGTTTTGGAATAATCAGTAACAGCTTCTGAATTAGTGGAGTCATAAAGGGGAACCAAGCAATTAGCTTTTCGGAGTTATTACAGAAAATGGATGCAAATATGAAAGCTTCTTTCCTATGTGACTATAGCTTGTTATAAATAATGTGTGGTCAGGACCATGATGGCTGGGGATGGTTCCTCACTGCTCAGTTTGGATCCTGTGCGAAAAGCCTGTTTCAGACTGGTGCTTTGACGTGACACAGTGTGATATTTATTTTAGGTCTTAACTTTGATCCAAAATAAATATTATAACCTAGTATTCTAGCTGGCACTAATCAGCAAGCTAAGGAACTGGCCCAGTGATGTTAACAAAAAAGTCATAATATAAATATCTGCTATTTACTGTTTAGGGAGAAAACAAAGCAAATGGTAAGCTATTGACCTGCATTTTCATTGCATCTTAGCTGTGTTCAGTCAGTCTTGGTAGATCAGGGAATACATGACCTGCATTTGTACCTTCGTCAGCTTTGTTATGCACACCTATATTTTACTCTATATCCATAATATTAAAATTTTTCTGTATGAAATTACTCATTCAATGTTTTTCTTAAAATTTGCTAGTATTGTTCAGATGTGGTAACATTTTACTTTGGGCAGATGTTGTTTACTATCTCTTATCAGGGAAAATGCATTTCAAGGGTCTTCCCTGCTTTCCAAAATGATAAAAAGCGAAAAATGTGGAGCGGAAAAGATACAGATTGCCAACTGGCAACAACTCAGGTAAAATACAAGCTATAAAACATTGGTGCAGACGGCTTATTAGTGCATTAAATAGTGGAAGTTGTTAGCAATGATTTTCCGACTAAAATCTTGAATGCCCTAACATTTATTTCTCTCACTCATCAGGTATCTTATACAGCTTTTCAAGTCCCCAGATGGCTTAAGTATAGAGCAGTTGAACAACTGCAGTTTTGGTTTTAGTTAGGGTTTGCAAAACTTAATCATGGGGGTTTTGCTTTTGTAAAACCAAAAATGAGGGTAAAATCCTGCTCTAACTGAAATTAATGGGAGCTTTGCCATTGATGTCAGTGGACAAATGTTTTGACACAAGGGACTTAGCACTGTTGATGGGTGCTCAGTATCTGTGAATGCTGTGAACTGAGACTTCAGTGAAGTGATTTCTGGTTGGGAAATGGGTCCTCACCCCTTGTCCTGGACAGCAGAAAAAATCACTGAAAAAGGAGAAGCTACAGTGTACCAGGCTAGCTTTCTGTCATCTACCCTGGTCTGTTGATATGGACAAAAAATCCTGAAAAATCAACTTTCCCTCTGTTTCTACTGTGGTCACCAACAGAATTAGCTGTAATGTAAGAGAGTGAGAACTGTTAGTAGGAATCAAAGATCTCTCTAGTACAGGGAAACAGTTCAGAGAGGTCAGTAGCACATGCTTAGGGAGAAAATATAAGAAACAAGGCTTGATGATAGACAGTCACCTAACATTTGGTAATCAGGCTAAAGACTTCTTATGACAGCCAGACCTCCATAGGGTAATGATGCATTTTCTGAAAAAGTAATTATTTTAATTTTCTTTAAAACTGCTGCCTGATATTTTGTGTAGGTGTCCCCATAATTTTAGACGTAAAAACCAGTTAATAATAAATCTCTTTTCATCTTCTCCATGCCATTTATGATGCCATGGACTTCTATTGTATCATCCCTCTGACATAGTAGCCAAGCTGAAAGCCCTATTGTAGTTAGTTTGTTCTAGTTGTTAGCCTGACCGTGAAAGGAAGCTACTCTATAACCATCTTCGTAGTCCTTTTCTGTTCCTTTTCTTGTATATCGTTTTTCCGATTATTCTTGCAGCCTACATTCAAGATGTGGGTGTACCAAGGATTCAGACAAAGCATAATGCTGCTTCCTGTTTTGTTCTTTATTTCTTTTCTAATAATTTGTACATTCCACGTGTCCTTTCAGAACAATTGAGCAAAGAGCATTGACCTGGCTGTAGCAGCAGCTCACACGTGTGGGCCTGCTGGAGCGGGCAATGATTGTCTAGCCTGCACCCATCTGATTTGTGCGTGGTGATACCACCCTTGAGTGGCATCTGTAGATAGACTATTGTTTGTAAAAGAAAGCATGAGAGTGATATCAGAACTGTCAAAGCTGAAGATTTAGCAGAATATAATATTAAAGGTGAGACAGCCAAACAATTGTGCATTTATAAAAAATAAGGAGCAATAAGGGACATAAAAGGAGAAAAAACAAGAAATGGTTGTGGGTAATACAGTGTGACACTTGTTTTGCCCAGAGTCAAGGCTTTTTCAGGGAACATCTCTTCACATTGTCATCTCACAGGCTTTATAAGTAAACCCACAGAAAGCCACAGTTGTGGAAACTATGAAACCTCCAGATGTATTTCTTATTGTTTACGTGTTCGTGCATTCATTGGGGTGTTTTTCTCAAGTGTAAGAATGATGGGAAAACTGAAGTGTTTTAGTTATGCCAAGAGAAAAACTTGATTAGCTGCAATCATTTGTGAAGATCCACATTTTTCAGAAAACGTGAATATTCAGGGATTAATACCAACAATTGAACAAATGTCTTCTCAGTGCCAAATGACAGTAAGCTGGACTAAAAGTTCCAAACTGCATGTAGTGATGCATTACAAAAAACATTACAGCTTGAAATTATGATCCACGGTTCCATGCAATTCATTAACAACATAATTCTACTCCAAAACAAAGCATACGTCTGGTTTAGGTTGTTCTGCAAACCATCCAGTAGATAAGGAAGGTTCATGGGAAGAGGGAAAATTAACAGCCCTGTGGTGCTTCTGGCACTGTGGAGAAGAGACGAACCTTTGAGCAATTGTTAGAGTGAAGAGAAACATATGAAAAGACATCCAGAGTCTCTCTTGTGTCTTGGCTTCTCTGGAGGAGAACACATCTGTGAAGTTAACACTCTCCTGTGTACACTATATATAAATATGCAGGGCACAATTCTTTAAGGATCAGAGGATGGCATAAAGTGTTGTAGCACCATGGCTCTTCTGTGTAATACTAGCTTTCCAATATTTTTCCTGAGAACGATACCTTAATGATGGGACGATTGGTAAAGAAGAAGATTTAGTCCAATGTCTAACTTCAGAAGAGTCAAAAGCAATTCATGTTTTGGCAAGTGAGTTAAGAGACTGATTCAAGGTACCTCATAGCTGGCAATATATGGAGAAGGATTATTAGCCTAAAGGTGCATCTTGTATCCTAGGGAAAAATGAGATAATGCTTTGCAGAGTTCAGCAAAAGCACTATAGAAATTTTTGACTAGTGCATAGTGTCATATAAAACGGATAATATAGTGGACTCTCTCTGAACAGTGTGACTTGTATGCCCCCAGAGCCTGGGACTGTGACTTGTAGCACAAGCTCACTCACCTCATTGTCCTGATGATTAATTTCACTAAGATTTGACTGCTGCAGAAGCACGTTCAGAAGCCTGCAGAAGTAATGACAATAATCAGTGTACTGTACTCCTGACTAAACCTGAAAAAATGACATTTTTTGAGAAACAAAACATGTAATCTCAAGAAAAAATATGTATTAGTAATGGGCAGAGGTCAGAATTTTAGCTCTGGGCTTTGTTGTACTAGAAAAGCAAATAGGACTTCATGGCTTACTGTAACAACAGAAGTTTAGTGCTGGGAATTAAAACAGATCCACATAGAAGAATTCCTGTGCTGATTGCCAGGCTAGAATCAGAGTGTGTAATACTACACGTGTGCAGTTTTTGGCAGCTTAACAATTCATTGTCATCCTATATTATAAAGTTTTAAACAAACAGAAATGGTAATGACCAGTTTCTAAAAGGATTATTCACTCTCCTTAACTCTTGAAGTAATGTCATGTTGTGTGCCTGTTTGTGTGTGTGTGTATGCATGCATACTATATATTTACAGACACACAAACCAGTAGTATTTTACAAGGCTTTACAGGGTGTCTGCCAGGATAGGGCCATTGTTATGGTATAAAATATAGCAATGCATTGGTTTACGTTTTATAGAATATCAGACTACAAACACTCCCCTCTGGTGGAGGGAACAGTTACAATAGAATAGTTGCATGAAATATTATTACAAGTGCAATAATATTTTTAACACTGTATGGATTTTTCTTTTTTTTTTTCCTTTTGGTATCCTACGAAAATGTTCTGAAATCACTAAAGATTTGGGGAGGATGGTTGTGTTTTATAGTAGGATGCTAAGTGTTTGGATCATGTACATGAGTGGACCATGGAAATGAAAAGGACCATCCTGTCACAGGCTGTAACAAAGCTGAATACCATAGATACTAACATGGATATACAGTTCTTATGATTCTAGCAAAAGGAGAGATATATCCTTAGTGGATCCCTAGATAAGATCATAGTACAAATCTGTGGTTCATCTGAAGGTGTGAACTTGCTACAAACCTTCCAAACATGGACATTTAAAAGACATGCTGTTTTGCAAGAAAATTAAAAGATGATGAAGGGTCAAGGAGGAAACTCTGGTAATGTACAGTTAATGCACAGACAAATGTATACAAACATGCATTTATTTCTATGCATAGGAGACAAAACCTTTTGCTGCTTTTCATCAGGACAATCTTCAACAACTTCCTGTATGTGTTCTGGATTGAACTGTGCTCAGGTGTGTGCATCAGATCAAGATGAGAATGTTGCATGACAAATTTGTTCTCCCACTCCCCCAGTAATAAAAAAACATATAGTGTAAATTATTCAAAAGACAGAAATTTACAGTTGCTTAGGGATGACATGGGCAATTCTGCAGGTGAAAATCTTATCTGTTGGTAATGCCATCTTCAGGTGCCAGAAATTCAAGTTTATTTTTTTTTCTAATTAGAATATCCCTAAAAGGTGAAGACTGTGCAGATCCCAGTGCTTTGCTAGGAGTTCAAATCCACTTGTATATGGATACAAATACTTGTAGAAAAGAGGTGTTACACCTCCTTTTCTGAATCACACAATCAGTGGCATAATGTAACTCTGAAAAGGACTATGTTTTAGGATTGCTGTGATTAGTTTGGTAAAAGTTTGTAAAAGGGAAGAAACATTTTGTGGTCTTTTGGCACAATGACTCACTATGTCAGAAATTCAGTATCTGAAAACAGGTCTGGGTAAAAATGGCCTATTGAGCGGGAAGAAAGAGAGATAAGCATAATATGCTTGTAAAAAAAACAATTTATCACATAGTTTTATAATCTGGTTCATGGTTCTGTAGTTTAACCCCAGATATAAATCAATGAAACCAATGTATGTGAAGAAAATCTCATTCTCTGACTGTAAAACCTCTATCAACAACAAACTTTGGCTCACTTATATTGTTAAACCATTACGGCAACATAAGTGCTACCACTCAGATGTGTAGATATTCAGCCATGCAACTGAGATTTCTCTGATATCTACCAGACATAGATCAGGAAGTCCATGGATTCTCTTTTCACGTTTTCTTTTAGGCTCTGTGGCATGCACTGAAGTACATAAATCAATTATCAAATCAATACATAAATTGGCTGATCGCTGTCTTTGTCTTTTCATGTGGTCCATATGCTGCCTCCAGCACATGGGGTTTTAGGAGTGGGCTGCCAGTTTTCAAACTTGGCTGAAAAAATATTTCATAGCTGGCCACTGCATATGCCCTCTTGTCAATGACATGGGGTTCAAGAGATTGACAATGACTGTGATGGAAAAACCTCCCCCTCAGAGCTCCAGGCCTGTGTTCTGGGCATGGAGCAAAGCCAATGAGAAGACAGAGGAAAAGGAATTGAGCAACTGGTAAACTCCTGTGCAGAGCAAAGGTCTGCCCGTATCCATGGAGAATGTGAAAAACATTCAGGGAACCCTATGTGCTGCTGGTAAAGTAGATTACAGTTCCCTTTCAAGTAGCAGCATGTGCTGTGTTGTACAAACATTGTCTTCTTTCTGTGGAGGTTTTGTTTAATGATAGTGACCCGTACTTTTGCAGAAACCTCAAACTATTCTCTCCAAGTGATGCATGAAAAGCAATGATGATGTGGAAAATCAATAAAGCTGTTAAAAAAGGCAAGATCAGCAGAAACACACAGAGGTCTGAGCTGGTCTGATATGGCGACAGCAGCAAAACTGTAGACTCAGTGATTAAGTCACATGAACATTTTTCACGTACTGAATGTTTTACCTGTCTCTAATGTCTTCCTATCCCTCCAGACATGATTTACTCAGGAGAGTTTTTTGAGTAAATTTATTACAATGTACAAATCAAAATTTAGTAAACCTTCCTATTATCACACACTGGAATGAGACAAAGAGGACCTTTCTTACGACTTCCTGTGAAGACATTCTGTAGATGTTACTCCACCTTCAGTAAAAGTAGTTCAAAATGAGCCAGTCCACCAAACCTCAGCTTCCCCTTTACAGTAGAGGCTGTCAGACAGGTTGTCGTGGGGAAAACTTTTTTTCACATTTTCCATGCTACTTAGAGGAGAAGTCCAGAGAAGGAGCTTCTTGTGGGAAGGTGGCAGAAAAGTAATTGGTAAGGGAAAACCCAGGGTTTCAACCTCTGTTACAATTTTTTCCCCCCTCCTGCTGTTGTGATCTTAAACCAGGCTCCTCGCTTTACTTAGCCGTACATCTCAGTTACACAAGTGTCGTATAATGCATTTCCTCATCTCTACCCCCTTTATGATAACCACTAAACAAAGCAGCAAGTAACAAGTGTAACTTCCTGACTTGGGCTCCCCTTTGGGCTGGGTAGCTTGTGCTGGTGACTACCTGTTTGACATTCAACCAGCAAATGCTGTTGGAGCCTGGGACATACCTCACGTCAGGCTCTGCGGTAGCAGCGTGTAGTGGCAACCTCCCGTTTTTGTCGGGTATGTTCTGCTTAGCACCATTTCTGAGCAGGCTGACACAGCCTTCCAGCCAGCCCTGGAAAAGAAATTAGAGCATGTCAAAGAGGAAGGTGAAATGCATTAGGCCAGGTCTTTGCTTGGTGGTTCTGGCATCCGTGTGTGACTGTAGCTGTTTCTTTCAGTGGAGGAACTGGTCTTTTGTTTCCCCAGTAGAGTCTTTCAATTGAGAGTGGTTCCCTTTTGGAGTCCGAAAGGGAACTTGATCATTCATTTCTGTGATAAGGTGTTTTCTTTGCACTGCCTTTTGTTTTTTCTGCAGCTGTGGTAAGTACTGACTGAGTAAACAGTAAAAACCTGCTAATTCCTGTATCACTAGCAAATGCTACACATATTCCTGCATGTGGATTTAATTATGCTAGGTTAAACCAAGAACATGAGCCCTTAATCTCATTCACTTTATGAGATTTTAGCAGGGATAGCAAATCAATAGTAAAAAGCCTTAGAGTGTGGTCTTACAAACATTGGTGCAGAAGTTTGAATTAGTGACAATGTTAAACTGAAAACAGCACCAAAATAGGCAGGATGAATCAGTTCTTGGACTAAAACCTTCTATTGATCACCTCAACAAAAAAGCAAGTAAACAATCTGATTGTGACTGCATAAATCTTTCAGTGTATACTTAAGTGCCAGGGAAATCAAGCATGTGTTTAAATGTTTTGTTCAAACCTCTGCAGGCAACTGATAAAGACCGTTCCCTCCTGTATGAAATATGTCGGATTGACATTACCAGCATTTATAGGGAAAAGGTGTGGAATGATGGAATCAGAAAATCTCTATTGCAGCTCCTGATGGAAGTACAAGACCACCAAATTCTGCATGTGATTGTGACTGTGGAGCTCTGCTGAATTCAGTTCTCTGGACAGACATCACAGCCAAATGTTCTCTAGACCTCCCATTATATCCATCACAGAAACAGAAATGGAAACTTCGAAGCTTGGGTGGTTTAAACCTTTTCCAGTCATTTCTTTTTTTCCAAAGAATACTTTTTTCCCTCTGGGAAAATAGGAAGGAAAAAAAGAGCATGACACTAATTATGGGATTTTTTAAAAATATCTGGCAGAGGAAATGCTTATTCTCAAGTGGGGCATGCTCCTTGCACTGAATGAGACTGCCTGTTTGGCTGTTTTCTACACTTATTTTCTGGCTGAGTATCACATAGCTGAGCACAAGCATTGTTTTTGTCCTGAGTTTGCAGGAAGAAACTAGATGTAAGGGATGCGATTTAATTAGGCTGCCATGGTATCTGTTTAAATGAACTGGCAGTCATCCAGCCATAACTCACACCATGCAACACTTGTGAACATCCCTTCCTCCTTTCTGTCCAACGGAAGCTGATGGTGAACACTTCTGCCCAACTAGCGTGGTCCCCATCCTCTCTCTGAATCCTGAATTCCCTCCAGCGAGGAGTAGAAGACTAAGGAAAAGAGGACCATCCTTGTGTGCTTCATACAGAACGCACCACATCTCCCTTCCAAAATTTCTCAACGGGGTGTCTGCGCCTACTATTACTTGCGTGTGGATTGACTGGAGGATTGGATTGCTTATGATTTGAGTATCTGCACTGGCACCTGCAGCATCTTGAATGAAGTTCTTAATCCAGCCATCCAAGGTCCAGCACTATAGTGAAAAAAGGCAATGCCCTGGCACGTGTGTTGTGCAGGAAAACATGCCTGCTGACCACCAGAGTTTGAGATAGCAATGCCCTCTCTGGAACATAAAAATCTGATGCTGACAGAGAAGTTAATCTGCATATTAAGAAGAGGGGACTTTTCAGTGCACAGAAACAAGTGGCTTTCTTGGAACCACACAGAGGATCCTGGATCTAGTGCGATCCCCATACCATGCACTGGTTTTATAACCTGAAAGAGATAGGACACTATGACAGGAGTCCTGATCCTTTTCTAATAATCATTGCTTCCAGCTTTGCATTATAATAAAGTTTCCAATTTCCCTGTTGTCTAGAACCAAAAGTTTTGTACTTTTTTTCTTTCTGTAGTATAAACAGAAATCTTATTTGGTCTGCACATTTACTCCCTTCACTCCATCCATCTTTCCATCCTTCTCCCCCAAGTCTTGGTACCAGATAAGTTGCCAGAGATAAACTGGTACGTCCACAAGCATCTTGAGTATTAATATTGGCTCCCATCTTCAACAGAAGCTTCACTGTATCAACCTGGCGTCCTGAGACAGCATGCATCAGAGGTGTGCAACCTGGGGAAGAAAGTAAAAAGTTCTATTACAATTTTTATTTTGTCAAATACATAAGATAAGATAAAAATATTTTCTTATTTGCTAATGTTAGCACTGGAAAATAAACAAATCCTTTCTCTGACAACTGTCCAACAGTTATACTCAGCTTTTTGCAGGCAGGAAGTAACTGCTATGCCAGTTACTGATCACTGATTTTAAAAAGAGCATGACTTCATTAGCAAAAGCCTTGCCTCATTAACTATACTTCTGGAGGGAAAAGTGTTTTTCTGTTGACAAGATCCCAATATGAACTGTTGGCTTTGTACACCAGTTTGGAGGCTGATATTCTTCAGAGTGACTAGAAGCCAGATGGTGCTTGACTAATTTTCTCAAATCCCAGCTTCATTCTGTCTCTGTGTATTCAAATGAAATCAAGCCCTGTCCTGTGCAAAAGTTTATATGTGTGAGCTGATGCTTTACATAGCCAAAAATTATGTTAAAGACTGGATTTGCTCTAGAATATTTTATTTTCTGTTGTCATAAGAACTTATTTTATATTCTGCAAACAATTTCTGTGCTGGAAAAAATCTGAAATCTACATTCAAACCTAATACTCAAATTTCATAATGAAGTATTATATCTTTTAATTGCTTCCTTTTCCTTCCATTCTGTTAACTGCTGAATAACAGCAAGAGATTTTCCTGCAGAATCTGACAAAGCAATTTAAAATTACTAAGCTGGGAATAGGCATGAATATTAGAAACTATAAGACTGCTAGAAACTTCAGACACAACTGAAGAATGATTATTCTTGCTGGGTTCAATGAGACTGCTGAGCAAATGCACACTACTCGACCTGAGGTTATGCAGACTCTGCCTTATGTGCAGGATATGAGCCATATGTTTTGTCTTGCAAGACTGGTCTTTAGTTACATTCGTATGTACAACCTAGTAAACAAGTTCATTCTGCAGCTGAAATACTTTCATTTGCTGATCAGTCTCTCTCCACCCACTGCCCTTCATACCTAGTCCCTCTCCCATTAAAGATCGGAACTGAGAGCATTTTAGCTTGATTAAGCATTTTCCCTACTGACCAATAGATGTTTTGAAGGTAACAGTTAGGATGTCTGGTTTAAAGCGTAGGAAAAGTTGGTAACTTGGTAAAAGCTGGTAAAGATTAGAATAGACAGTGTTCATATGGGTCCATTAAAAGAAACTGCAATTAAAAAATACTTTTGAATAAACAAAGTCTTCCTTGAGAGAAGCTTCCAGAGATCTGTGGCTCTAATTAACTTGGGAAATATGCACATATAAAACCCAGCCAATGGAAGCACTTTGTAATAACATTAAATAGTAACCTGAACACAAAATGAGAAGGAGCACAGTCTCACATATAAAACAGATTATTTATATCATTGCACATTTACAACCAACATGTTGGTAAACAATGTCAGGATAAAATCATTAAAACAGTGTCTGTGCACATACGTTTCAAGTGCAAAAGACCAGACCCCTCTACTCTAGAGATGTGCAGAATATATAGCATTTGGCTTTGATAAAAAATACTATTTTTCCTTCCCTGAAATGACAACAATTTCTCAGAAGCTCCCTAAAGAAGATAAAATAGATTAATGATAAAGTACTGTCTGATTATAGCGAAACAACTTATTTGTATCCATATAAATAATGTTACAATTAGAGGGGTAAAGAAGTATCCAAACTGAGCATTTCCAGTGGATGTTCCAAAGAATAACTCAAATTTCCCATATTCTGCTGCTAAATATAATTTGCTGAACACAAAATTTGGGATAAAAAATGGCAAATTTAATTGCAAGTTGAAGCAACTAATCCCCTGAGAGCAAGCTCAGCCTTAATTTACCCTCGGTGTCGCAGCACTCCAGGATGGAAGGATCTTCTCTAATCACTGCAGTTAGTGTGTTCACATCGCCATTAGCTGCTGCTTGGTAAACCACAGTCAAGTCAATCTCTTCTGCTGCATCACCTGCAGGGGAGGAGTACGTCCGTGAGTAAGCGTAGAGCAAGTACAAATGATTAACAGTGAAAATAACGACACATTTCACTGAGTTTTTATGACTATATAACTCAAGGTGGAACAAAATGTATCTAAACAGCACTGTAGTTTTTGTTAGTAATTTGAAACTTGTTTTTCGTCACAACTTCTTCCAAAACCTGCCAGACATAGACACTGAGAGGACATAAGAAAACTTCTGGAAAGTTTCCACCTCTTCTAAGAAATCACACTAATATTAACATTAATGTAATATGACTTGAGAAACAATGAAGTAATAACTGAACTACCTCATAATGTTGCTGGCTACACTTCTATGAGATAGGATGAAATCAGGGTACAGGTGTTTTCAGTTTCTATGTTATCCTTGCACCAGTCAGAAGACTGAGGCTTTTCACTTCCTTCCCCTGCCGTGTCCAGGGGAATTCTTTTCTCTGGAGAGTGAACTTCTGGTGGCAATGGTTTATGTTAATAATTCCTGCGAAAAGGAAAGGTGTACTATTGCTTGGAACCCAGGAGAGGTTTATTTTGTTTGGCAGTTACAGTAGGAGGTATTTAAAGCAGATGCATTGCAGGACTTGTTCCTGAACACTCCTCAGATTTTTGTTTCAAGAGAAATTAATGTGATGATTCTCTCTTTGCTTCTCTGCTTGTAACTCCCACACTGGTCATCCATCCCATGCTCCACATGCCTACACCTCTTTTGACTTCAAGTGAACTATTAACCCCTTAACTCCAGGATTCAAAAGAGTTGATTTTTTGGTGCAGAGTCAAATCTGATGTAATAGTAAGATGCTCTAGGTATGTATTGTTGGCCAGCTACAGTCTCATGTTTAATTTTAAAAACAGTTTCTGATCTCTATTAACTCAAAAATAAAGAAGTACAGCTGCAGTGAGCTGTGCCATTCACTGTGGCTGAGAGTCAGATCTACAGAGCATAACATTTGTCCAGCCACTGCACTACCTTGTTAGAAGTAGAAAGTAAAACTGACATCTAAATCACACTAGCAAGTTGATCAGGGGAAAGACAGGTTAAGTGACCGGTGACTTATCCATACTGTCCTGTCTTCTGGAGATAACATAACTATGTAAGCTGTGTAGAAGAAAGGGAGGTGGTTTAAAGAGAATTTGAAAAGTTAGTAATTTGAAAAGTCTTTTTCATAATAAAATAATATATTATTAACACATTGATATAAATTATATTTTAAATATTGTCACATATATTTTTGAGTGATTAAAGATCTTTAAAGGTAATTTTAAAGTATTAGCCACTCTATTGACATTGTGATCAGATATTGTCACAGCCACACCCACATGACTCCATGCTGGGGTTTAGACCCCAACATAATTCCCCACATGTGACCTTCTGTCCCTGGGATGTAATCACCAGTCTCGTCTTCAAAACTTGGCTGCCATGGAAACGCAATCAGCTCTTAACCTGGGAAAGGTTAGTCTGTCAAAGCTGAGCTCTGGCTGTGGGCTTGGGAAAATTAGAAAGCTGATGTTAAATCTGCCTTCACCAGTGCACAGATTCCCTCTCCATCACTACTCAACTGTAGATAATTTAATTTCTTTTATTTCTTTTAGCTGGTCTTTTAAATGACACATTTGATAATATTTTTAATTAAAAATGTTAACTTTATTTTTATTCTACTGGCGAGTCTATGGCTGAGGGAACTGTTCTTTTGGCTCAGAAGCTTTGACCTGTATGCTTGGGAGATCAGGAAGAAACTAAGACGCCTTGGCTCTGGAGAGTCACCACCTCTAGAGTCATCATCAGTGACTAGTATATGAAAAAAGAAGTGACTTTACCACAGGGCCCATTAATCAGATTTCCTTATCATGCCAGATCTCCAGACTGCTCTCACAGTCAGTAAACTCAGCAAAGACATGTTCAAAACAGGCTGAGGTCTGAGCTAGTCCCTTACTCAAAGAGAGGTGTAGCATGGGCTGGGCAGAAGGCAGAGAGGCAAGGCAGAGGTTCATTGCTTATGTTGCTCCTCTTGGCCAGTCTCTGAAGGTGCACAGGAGGGGCCAGCTCTGAGCACTGACACAGCTCCTCTCACAAATGTGTGTGGTGGTTATTATATGGGAATGGTACAGAGAAGATGCTGCTGGCATTGGGAAAGAAACCATTAGATGTTAATGAGACAGACAGTGGATCAAAGGGTCCTTCACCTTTTATGCATAACACATGTAAATTTTGTAATTTTTTGTGTTTAACCTTGTAAGTACTGTGAAATTTTCCCACTGTGAGTCAGGAGCAGAGTAATCCAGCCACAAAAGGAAACCCTTCATCTCCTGAGCAGAGCAGTTGCTTACTGGGAGGTCAGGATGACAGGAAGATGAGGGCATGGATGCACACCTGCATGTAGGTCCCTCACTCCCTCTGCCCTTTTTCATCTAACTAAAACCAAAACACCTTCTCCCCTTGTGCCTTTGCTTGTGCTGGGATGAGTCTGCTTTCCCCAGAGCAATTGTCCTGTATGAGGAGAGGAAGCAAAACTCAGAGTGGATGGATGGATGAATAAATGAATGAAGAAGTTTTCCCCATGTCTGCACTCACAGAGCATGGGCTCCACTCCTGTTGAGGGATGGTGGCATGAAGCCACATCCAAGATTCACACTTCCCCACCCACAAGTCCTAGCTGTTGAAGCAAGGAAACGTTGGTGGACCAGGTTGTCACCCTGCTGGTGAGGGAGACTGGGCCAGAAGGAATTGATAAGCACCCATATTGTGCATCTAACATAAAGTAGACCGACACTAATTCAATTTGTGTAGGGTGACACTATTTCAAGTGGGGTGTCTTCAACATGACCTGTGTGGCTTTGGGTAGGGGGCGAGGAGGAAGACAGATGCATGGGCTTCTGATGTTTCACATGACAGGGAGCAGGAAATGCCAGGAGAGCTTGGATGTCATTTATGCTGGATGCACTTGGCTCCAGGTGACAAAACATCTCCCGCTTCATCTTCCTCCAGCTTACGCTGTCAAGGAATAAGGGGGCATGGGCGCAAACCTTGTAGGCCATTTCTTTTTGCAGACTCCTTCCTGAGCAGAAGAGGAATGGTTGGGAGAGTTTTGCAGAAAGTGACAGTGGGGTACTGAGCACTTGTGTTCCTCCTCTGTGAGCTTACCCTCATGGGAAGTTTGGCTGCAGCTGGGGCACCAGCACCACATGGGATAAAGGGATTGTGAACAGCCAAATGCCCGACCCTCCATTTTCAAATGCCTTAGCGTTACTTCATTTATTTTCTTGCAGGTCTGCAAATGCCAGTGAGTACCGGTGCCATTTCAGATACATTTTGTATTTTAGTTTGAAAAATTGCTGTGCTACTGGTGAAAGGAAGCTGTCAGTTGGCTTCAGCAAGGCAGAAGGTCCAACTAAGAGCATGCGTGTGGAGGAACAGTAGGGAGAAATCGCAAGCTGGTGCAACAATGGCTTGCAAAGGTCTGGAAGAATCTTAGTGAGCAAACACCAAATGACATACAGGGTTGTGACATCTTCTTTTATAGCTAAAATCCTCAGAAAAAGTAAAAGTTAAAAGCCAATCTGTCTGAAATGAGCTGCAGTGTTTTAAAAGCACGTCATTTCTTTAAGACAAAGCAATTGTCTTTTGGTTAGAAAAGGGTTATATAAAGAAATACACAGAATGATCACAGAATTCAGAGCAATGAAATTACACTGCTTGTGACATTAATTGTCCTCTGACTCTCCTATGAAGAATGCATGTTTTACATGATTTGTGATGTTGGCTGATGTATTGTTTTACAAAGTGCACATCAGATGTATAAGTCCATGCTTTCTCCTGCATTGCATTTTTAAGGTCTAAATAAATTTGCTGCAGCTTAGTTTACATTACAGTCTTGACAATGACTGATTGAGATCTTGCTAAAACACTAAGATTTGAAAATTGAAGTCTGTATAACAGCATAATTTATGTTCATTATGAAGAAGAAATATTTATGTATGTAATTTACTCCCTTCTTTCCTATAAAACCTCTTGTCTCCACCAGTAGCCAAATGCTGTATGTGATTTCCCATAGCTTGTCAGCAGGACACAATACTAGGCAGTTTATTTGATTTCAGCATGTCAGCATCAAGGGTCAGTGGGAAGTGGATGAGTACAGTTTTTGGAAATTGTAGCTTGCTCTCTGATCTTACGGATTTATTGATTGCTTAACAAAGTAATAATCCCTGTGTGTGCCTGTCTGTAAGTGTACTAGTCCAGGCCTTTGTCTGGCTTCTCTGTTTACATGGTAAACAGTTGAAGCCAGGTACAGCACACATTTAAGTGGCACCAAGCAGTGTTAGGAGGGGAGGGGTTTCTCATGCTGTTTGGCTTCTTTAAGTCCCACTTTGCTAGTGCTGTTGCTATTGATCAGTATTATAAGATGTTAGTGAGCAATACCACAGGAAGAGTTGCAAAGAGACAGTATTATTTTCAAGCCTGGAATGCTCTTCTTTTGATCTGTAGCTGGGATGGTTTTCTGATGTGTGGAGTGGAGAAAGGGTTTGTAGGGAGAGTTGGATTATTATATGGGACAAACAGATCCTGATCTGGTGTGTCTGAAAGATAGTCTGTAATATTCCATTGTTATAAATTGCTCCAATGAAAGATAATTTCCTTCTCCTTGCTAAAAAAAAAAAATATGCCTGCTTAAATCAGTAATGTGCCAAGACATTGACCTGCTATTTAGATAAAATCCACCATACACGGTAAATTTTGAATAAAGTTTTCTTTGCATGATAGGCAATGGTTTCAGTGTCCCATTACAGTGTTTTGTCTGCTCCTGCTCCCCATCCGCCTCCCACACAGCTAGCAGGGAAGGCAAACAGTAAGTCATAAATCATCTAATAAGCCAGCATCCCCGCAGTGGTGGTGGAAGGAAATGATGAATTCATCTGGAGAGGACCCTTTTGCTGGGGAGAGGCTGTGCGTGGAGTGTGGCATGGGGCTGGAGATGATGCTGGAGAAGAATAAGGATGGGTTGGTGTGGAGGGTGGCCTGGCAGGAGGAGGGCTGCAGATTAGGAGCAAGGGAAGGTACAGGCAGATGTTGCCTCCCAACTCCCTCACTTCTGTCCAGATAAGGTGGTTTGGGTCAGTGGTCTCCTGCATTGCTGTTTGGCCCCTTATCCATCTGGAGACTTGACTTCTCCTTCCCCAGCCCTGGTCATATTCCAGCCCCATTCCTGGCACCACTTCCATTGGCTCCCTGTCAGCCATCACCCCAGGCAGCATGTGTGAAGCGTTTCCCCTCTCCCTCCCCAGCCTGAGCACTGCTGGGTCAGCGTGTGGCACAGAGCATACTTGTAGTAACTGCAGAAGGAGAGCTTCAGAATGGCTGTTTGGAGCTGTGGAAGCTCAGTCAGCCCCACACCTCTGTTTTGGGGAAAACACTCCTTACGTCATTCGCACACGACCTAGAAGCACCTGTCTCTATTCCTGCAAATCCCCTTCTCCCGTTGCACTTCCCTTCCATCTTTATCCTTGCTGGTAGTACTTTTTTGTCTCTTGTTGCTCAGTTTTTCTTGATGGCTTCCCACTCTTCCTCATCTACTCAGGGTGGGGTCCCAGCTCAGCTGGTGTAGACCAGTACTCTCAAGACTTGCTTCAGGGCTTTGAGCTCTACTGTGGATGAAAGGCACGCAGTGCATTTACTTTGGGTTCACCAAAGAAGTGTAGGCAGGCACAAAAGTACAACCTATGGGACCTGGCCAGCTGAAGGGCATCACAGCATCTGTCTTCCTCCTGCCCTTCATCCTTTTTCTACAGTCAGCACCTTCATTGTGGGGCCAGCATGGCCATGTCAGCTTGGACACTTTGCAGGTGTGCACTGGAAACTGTGGCCACAGCACACAAATTATTTGGCAAGCTGACTTAAAGAGAAATTTTTTGCAACACAGATAATCAAACAACAACAGCTTTCTGCTTTGGGAACATAAAAGGAATACCACTATATTCCTTACAGTGGTTTAAGCCATAAGACATAAAAGATTGTACTGGCAAATAAAGACATGAAATTCAACTCATTTAACTTAAAAACAGACAACAGAGACATTTGTATTACCATAGCAACCTTACCATGTAGAAAATCTTAATATTGGGGTTTTTAAAGATATCTTAAATTCACAACTGTGGCAATACTTACCTATACAGCTAAGATTTGCTGAAGCAAAGTCGATCACTTGTCAGCATCTTGTCCTTTTAATGTATACAAACTAGGATACTTATGAAAATGAGCTTTTCTTAAATTTTTACTGCATTTTAAACTGCTCTGCTAATACTGCAATTTTTTAAATGCATATATCCATAAGAGGACCAATATATGATATAAACAATAAACATGCATACATCTCTCAATGCTAAGCATAACAGCAATCAGATACTGTTGCTATTGTGCTGAAAAAATTATTTTAAAAAATCACTGTAGCAATTGGCTGAAATATCCATGTCTATAACTGATGGAAGAAATTGCTTCATGTGTAACCAAAATCTCTCTGAGACCTGATCTTTTAAAAAAATTCTTGTTATTAATTCTGTCAAATAATCTTCGTACATTTGCATGGGAGACATGGGAGGACCAGAGGATTTTGAAATTAGTAGCAGGTGACTTACCTTTGTGCTGATCAAACACTGATGAGGAACTGAAATCCATTGTGGTGTATCTCATTATTTACAACCAGACCAGACAAATACCATCTCCACGGTTTTCAGGGAAGAATCCCATATATTACAGTAAACAATGCAATGATAGCTGTTGCTGATCTTCTTGTCAGAGAATTAAACTCGCTTTATGGCTGCAGGTTGTTGTCAAGGCAAGGACATTATCGCTAGCCCGATGGGAATGGTATATTCTATTTGTTATGGGCCCTCTTAAAATGACATCCCTGGAAGCTTAACTGAGCTTCTGAAAAACGTCTTATCTTCAGCGAGTGAAACTGCCTACGAGCAGCTCTGAGAGATGCTGCGGCTCACTCCGCCCCCCGCGCGGCGGCGCTCCCGTAAG
>NW_010564564.1:0-7891 GCF_000687285.1 Phaethon lepturus | reverse complement strand
GGACTTGGCTGGCGGACAGAGCATGTGCAGAGCGGCCAGCGCAGGTGGGTGCAGACATCCTCGCTGTGCCGGCCCAGCGGCGTGTGCTGTGGGCAGGCTGCCTCTGCCACCCTGCTGCCAGCATGTGTCTAAGGATGGTTTGTGAAACGGTGTTTTCAGAGACTACCTGTTTCTTGGTTTAACTCCTGCATGGAGAACACAAATTAGCAAGCCCTTTCTACCTTAGTTTAGTACTACCCAGTTAAAGTACAGTGCTTAATGAAGGGATAATAGCTGAGAGCGTATTACCATGGCTGAAGAGGATAGTAATAGCTCCAACACCATAGCGCAATAGTTATATTAGTTCACAGTGGATGCTCCAAACCCAGTGTCTGCCAAATCAACAGTAGACCACATCTTCACACTATTTTTTTGACTAGGCCTTTGCATCCCTAAATTGGGAATTCAGGCTGTACTGTAAAGGGGGGGACACCCTCGTGAGCTTTCCTTTTTGCTGGGTTGTATCCATGGAAGAAAAAACAATAAATGGGCTGACTTGGAATTTACCTGGAGCAGTAGATCACCAGCACTGCCTAGAGGCTGGTGAATGGGATGTATATAACAGGTTTACTTAGCACTGATGCTCTGGAAGAGACAACATCACTACTGCTGAATAAGGCCAACTATGTATGAAAATTAGGAAAGGCAAGACACGTTTGGCCCAAAGGCGCAGACGGGACCTACATTAAAACTATGACTAAGTTTGATCAGCCTCAGAAGCCCCTAGACTTTATTCACTGTATTTATTCTATTCTGGTGTTTTGACTGATTCCTATGAGTACAACAGATGCTAGAGACATAATGTACATATTGACACTGTAGGAATTGTATCTGGAGCCAATTCACATCCCAAGCATCTGCTTCTAAACCTAAATCTAAACTATGTGTTTGGAAACAATAGAATGGTCCAGGAAGCAATATAGACTCAAGAGCTTGAAACAAAAGACCAGAGCTGAAATTCACCAAAATGTGGCAGTGTTATCTACTCGAGTGCCCTTAACTGCGGAGAGGCATGTGGTGGGACTATGGAGCCAGAGATTGGCTCTGTTTCTTTTCTCTGCTGCTGACTGGTTTGTGCTTTGGCTCATCTCAGGCCTTTTTTTTATATTGAGGAGGGATCCAGCATGTGGCAAGTGCCGTCTATGCAATCTGGGAGCAGAGTATTAGTTATGCAGATGGTCAGTTCCTAACTGGCATCCCCTTGCCAGGAGGGTGGCTCAGGGGGTGGCACCAACAGGTGACAGTCCAGTCCATCCCGTCTAACACCCTGGCTCTGCTCAAACAGCTGCCATAGCTGCTGACTTCATGGAGGAGGCACTGGAGCTGGAGACATGTCTGTGGTTAGGCATTTTAAACTGCAAATTATCACCTATGGCAATCTTCAAAAGACCCCAGAAGTGACCTTTGCTTCCTGCATGTGACAAGAAGCCCTTTGTCCTCTGTGTACACAGGATTTCTGACCCTGGGCACTGCTGCAGTGCAGGTTATGCAGTTAACTGGCCACTCCACTGTTGTCTACCTAATCCAATCAATTAAATACTCAGTTTTACCTGCTCATTTACTGTTACTGTGTCTCTGTCCTTCCATTCTGCTCCTGAGATTGAGACAATGGGCTTGGAGATTACTGGTCCAATCTCACTCTTGCAGTGCATTAACCTGGGAATTAGGTGCATTGCAGGTATGCAGCCAAGGAATTTGGGGGAGAAACACTTGGCAGCTGATTCCTTGTGGGTCCCACCTGGGGCATAATATTGCCTATGGTACTGTGTACATTTGCCAGGGGCTCAGCTTGCCTTCAGCTACGGGAAAGCTGGACATCTCCTCTGAACTAGGTGTCTGCAGCCCACAGGGACAGTGTGTTTGCCAGCTGGCATCTCCAGCTCTTCTACATCCATCAGAAGAGAAGCAAGGCCAATGCTTTTGCAAAACACCTTTCCCCGTGGAGGCACAAGCACCAAGTGAACACAGCTGTGTGTCTTAGCTATGGTAGGCATATCACAGCTCAGAGGGTGCCAGAAAAGCTGAGATTTAGGAGTTGGGCTTGAGTTCCTGGCTTCTCTGTAAGTAACTTTTTATTGCTTCTTTAGAAGACTTGAAGGACATGTGTTCAAATTCCTTGGGGCCTCCTGTGCTCAACGTCAATGAAAGCAATGCTGGCTAAAGGCAGCAAAGCCACAAGAGGTAGAGCCTGGTCTAGGCAGCAGATAAAGATGATAGCTTTAATATTGTTAATTTACATTATTCTTTAACTTAAGCAAAGTCTTCCTGACTTTTTATGCTGTCAGTGGTACTTAGGTTTTTTGGGGGTGATTTTTTTTTTTTTCTGTGGAAGAGAGCCCTGGTACAGAAAAGTGATAAAAATTGAGCAGCAGAAACACAGAGCTATTTTTGCATGTTAGTTTGACTGCATTAGCCTGTGCTTCAGTGTTTGTCTGTACGTAGGGCAGTTAACTCTCCTTCTCCTTGTAACTGTTGTTCATTAGATGAATGCAAAAATTGTGGTGAGACCACAGAGAATGGTTGAAACATTGCTATGTAAATGTTATTTACCGAGGTGCAGAGCAGGGCTGAAGACTGGCATTGCAGAGACTGAGAGATCGGTGCTTACAGCTGGCAGCATCTGCTCTGTGTCGCATCTCCATCATGAGCATGGACTCACCTTACATATCCGCTCTTCTGCTGCCCTTGCGGAGGACGCTGGCAAGCGGGCAAGGGTTCTGCATCCATTTTCACCCTCATACATCAGTGCTTTGGAGGAAGGATGATCGTCTGCCTCTGCCAAGCTCCTGGAGCAGCAGTGCCCCCGTCTGTAAGGAGCGCTGCCAGCAGCCCGCACCGCAGAGACAGCAGCTCCACGGGTGTAGTGTTTCCCTGTTTTTCCACGGGTGTATCGCAAGCCTGAATGTTTACAGCCTCAGTGTTCCTTGGTAAGCAGGTAATCTAGTGAATGGACGTCAAAATGATCAAAGGGATACCATCAACCCTCACTTTCCATTCCTAATGAAAGCCAGTAATAACAATTCGATTAGAGACTATTTCAAATACCATGCTATATATAAACTAACTCCTGATTGGATTTGGAGCTCCATCCTCAATATTGTCAGTGCTAGCAACAAGCTCAGGTGCGTGTGGAGAAGTCAGACCCCTAGTCAGGTGAAAGGATTCAGCTGTGCTCTCTGGTGGGAACTGATCCAGGGTCCACCCAAGTGATCAAAATGTCAGCAGATGAACAGTGACTAGACAGAAGAATAAAGTCACAGCTACATCTTAGAGGTTACCACATGAAATGTAGGCCAGAGTGAGGATCTGCTCTGCTCCCTGCTTTATAAGGCCAAATACATTGTCTCCTAAGTCAATATGCCTTTTTGCCTTTGAATTCAATGGGATCAGGGCATCTCCCATGGTACAATTTATTGGGATATCACTGGCATCCCATGAGACAAATTTAGTAACAAACCAATCATGCCTGAGAGTCTACTCTGTAATTAGAGCAGTACTGTTGAACAGTAACTGGTTTTATGGATGTTGTTTTCTCAAATCATAAGCTGTTTGTAATTAACTAAACCAAATTTAAATTTTTTTCTCAGACATTGTTATGTCCACTTCAGAAGGTGTGAGGAGTTTCCCACTGAGTTTATCACTATGCTGTAGCTTTCTTTTGTTGCCTTCCAAAAACTTCCTCATGATATTTTCAGGTCTAAAACTGCATTGAGTACCTCTGGCATGGTGGAAGACTGGTTTGAAGAGCCACTGGAGTGGGCAAGCCACGATGTGCATGTCGAGGAGCAGATGAGGTGGGTGTGGAGACCTGCTGAGTCAGGAGAGTCAATGTGCAGGTGTGTCTGTCCTGGGTACACACCCCTGTCTGCGATGCCAGGGAGCCACAGCCAGGGCATGTCACATTCATGGTATTTCACTGGTAAAGAGAAATTTCTGTGCAAACCCTCACTTTTTAATTTTTTTTTAAATTGTTCTACAAGATAACGTAAGGGGCAAAAAGTGTCTTTTCCAGGTCAGATCAAAAGTTCACCTAGCCTGGTAACCGCAGTGTCTACTTAGCATTCACCAGCAGCTGTTTGGCAAAATGCATGACAAGTGTGTAGTGATATTTCCTCTGAGCACTCCCTTGCCTCCAGCCTTTTCCAGATCGTGGCCTGCAGAGTGGTCTTAAGGCAATCCTGTGATTCTGCCGAGTTCCAGTAGATGGTGGGGTGGGACCAGCACTTGGCTCTTTGAACCAGCAGAAGCAGCTCTTGAGTAGACCCTTGAATTGTTGTTCTATTAAATCCTTTTAAACAGAGGAAGAAAAGTTCATTTGTGGGAAACGGTAATCTCTGACATTATGCAGTGCATTAAGAATTCCTGCAAATTAATGAAGTCCTATTCCAGGTATCAAATAACAGTACAGAGCATGACTAATCATCTATGAATAGTAAGCTTTGAGAGCCTCGCTGTAAACATTTGTGATTGATAGTAAATTTGCATTGATAAAATGTATTGAAAAGTTTAACATGTATTTTTACCTCTTCAGTTCCCAAATACTCTATCTTAAACAAGAAAAGCTAGTCATTTAAAGGGAGATAGCAAATGACTGGTGGGCTGAAAAATAGTATCGAGTGGATCAAAAAGACAGAACAGACTGAATGGTGTATCTCTGTATAGTTAAGAAATGAAGGGAGAAAGTCACCCCTTGCAACACTGAATCAGGAGAAGGCAGCTGCCTCTTCCCCAGCGGATGGGGATCTACACAACTGGGAATCCCAGTCTCGCTGTGCCACTGACTTGCTGGGACAGCTAGGTCAACTCATCTTTGTACCGGATTCGGAGTAATAATACTCGACAGATGTGTGAATGTCTTTTCAAGGATATTTGCACCATTTTGCTTTCGTGTTTGCTGTACCAGTTTTCCTATGAGATGCACAAAACTGGGCTCGTGAGGGAGTTTCAGCCACTCTGAAGAGAGAGCAATACCTGCTGGAGCAGTGTCCAGACTCTGCAACAGGACACATGGATGACACTGGCAGTGTAACAAAGCAGTGTAACAAATCCAAATAGGCACAACTGAACAGAAAACGGGAAATTTGAGTGAGAGGTCAATTCTTAGAGGAACTGCTTAAAAAAGAAACTAGTTCATCCCCTACTTCTGAGCGCTTTTATATTATATGAAAGTCAAATATAAAGCATCCAGTCCAATTTGATTTTGTTGTAGAAACAACAGGAATCTATTTGTTGTGTCATAGGTTTATTATATCACACAAATCTTCTCTGTTCCTCATTATTGCTTACAATATACTGATACCATCCAGCCAGCCATGCTTCATATTTTTTTCTGCAGTGGGACATGGAAGCACATATCTTCTTTCTAGTCTTGTTTCTTTGAATGTCTTTCTCTGCCTCTTAATGCAGAAATTAGAGGATAATAACACGGTTAAATCCCACACCCGTATCTTTATGTTGTGTTCTTTCTAACGATTCCGTTTCATATAACAGTGGGCATTTCTGTGCCAGAGTAAGTGCATATCTTTTGGGATGTTGGTCCTTCCCATCTGACCTGTGAAAAAACAGAAATTACTTACAGCCCTTACCCTGACATCTCACTACCTGACTGGGGATGTAGCATGCTTCAGGGAAGCTGGCTGGCATAGTGAGAAAGTTGTGAAGTGGGCTACAGTCAGTGACAAGTCAGATTTATATATCAGAAAAGTGAAGTGGCTGATAGAAAAAGTAGTAACATGAACAAAGGTGTTTTGATGGGGCCATGTTGCAATGGCAGATGTCATTACAAAGTTGAGCATCAGAATTTACATAGTGCCAGGTGAATAACTTTTTGCTTCCTCCATTCTTGTCTTACACAATTTTTACAACCTGGAACCAGTTTATTTTTCAGTGGCTGATCATTTTTCTACTGTACATTAACTCCAGTGTGTGCAAGCAAAAGTAAGTACAATACAATAACACACACTGGATTGTTACTTGTGCAACTTTAGCAATGACCAGGGTAGTCCAGGTGTAAACAGGTAAATAACAGGTAAATAACATAGCTGCATAATATTGCATCAAAAGCTGCTCCTCTGACACTCTTCTGTATGATTACAGTGAGGTGTGTAATGTGGACTGAATGAGCTGATGACTTCTGTCTTGTGTTTGGGGTAATTGAAGGTATGTGTCCATTAAAGTCTTTGATTAGCAATATTTTACATTTAATTGCCAAGGTCAAAGCCCCAGATATGAGGAAAAAACTCCAGGTGTCTGTAAGATGCAAACTGCAAATTGTAGCACAAAGGGTTTAGTCCTGCATTCCTTGCATACCTGGGACTCCTGTTGATATCTCCTCGCAAATTAAGAGCTTTACTTCAAGTTCACAACGTGACAAGTGCATTAGTAGTAATGGAGCATACAGGTCTGTGGTTTGGTATTAATATACTTGCACAGAAGTGGCAATTTAACTGTGTGCCAATGACACTCAAAACAAAAATGCAAACATTTAACTGGTATTTCAATATATGTAGTGCACTCACTGTCAGAATTTGAAGTTAGGCAGCCGAATAGGCCACAGCACCAGAGGTAGGTTCAGAAGAAAGCCAAGCGCACTGGGGAAAACAACATTATCCTTTTGAAGACTTTTACAGACTTAAACTATTACTTAGACTAACTAAGACTTACACTATTATAGCTGCTGAAGGTACATCGAATCTGCAAAGCAGGACTCTGGATTGCAGCAGCATTTATTATTGCTTTGTTGTAGCGAGGATAGCTCCCAGACTTAGAAGACCTATTTATGGACGCCACCTCCACCTGTACAATAACCACTGTAATTATCGTGAAATTATGGTAGTACAGGAAGGGCCAAGCAAGCACTGTGCCCCCGTAAGTGCCATGCAGGGCTGAAAACCAACTTGAAACTTTTCTGAGGTCCTGAGATTTTCCCGTCTGCCTAGACAAGACAAAAATGTTAGGAAAAGTCACGAAGGTGAAGTTCATTGTAGAGGTCACTTGGAAGGTCAGAGCCGGGTCACACACCCAGCTAGCAGTCCTGGGTCTAGGAATGGGCTTACAAATAGCCATGGCAGGCTAGTTCTGGGTCACTCAACGTCCTGGCTGTGGAAGCAAGAGTGACCTTACTGGTTAAATACTAAATTGGGAGATTGCTGTGTTTTCCTGCAGTCTGCTCTCATAGGCTCTGCTGTTCCAGTTGACTAGAAATAATAATAATATTGTAATAATATTCATCAGTTATTCATAGAAGGCAAAAGATTTGTACACAGAACTGATGTGGTTTTAAATGCTTGAGTGGATGTCTGTAGCAGGGCTGTTGTAAAGTTTCTTCATTTCTTACTGTGATCTCTAGCAACAGTGTGCAACAGAAAAGTAAAAAGCATATTTTGCTGCTGACAAGTGGCTTTTATATGAAGTAATTTTTGAACTTCAGAGGACCTTTCCTGAGATTGCAAAACCATCCAAGTGGGTCAAAATGTGGCCTTAAACTATGTGGATACTTTAACTGGCAAGAGAAACTGGAAGCTCTTTGGGACCACTTGAAAACTCTGTGTGTGTTTATTCTGCATATGATGGACAGGCACGAACTCGCTTGATTTGTGCTCTGACACAGACAAGCCTGTTTGTTAGCTCAAGCCCAGCATTGTACTAATGCAGTCACACATTTTTCAGCTTGGAGTGTCTGTCCACTATATCCTGCATATACACATGGGAAAAATAAGCACAAGGAGGAACTTTTCCTCTGCAAACGTAACTGAAACTTCTAGACATGTCGGTCAGAAGCAATTCACGGATTACACACATAGATGTGCAGGAATAGGAACATGAGAGCAGATGACGGGAGGTGCCGGGGGTG
>NW_010564563.1:40760-41760 GCF_000687285.1 Phaethon lepturus | reverse complement strand
TGCAGGGATGTATGCCGGAGGGAGGGAGGGAGGACACAGGCAGAGCACTTCACAGTAAGAGGGCCGGTTCCACGGAAAACTAAAAAGCAAGATGTTCCTCTGAACGAGCATGCGGCGTACGAAAACACCCCACCGGAGGAAGTATATCCTTTGCTCTTCTCTTGCAATACCTGGCTGACAGACAGGGTTAAACGCTAGCGAGCTCTGCCGTGCGTCTTCTGCAGAAAGGTTTTCTTTCCTCCAACACCTAGCAGCTTCAACTGAGCTTCCCCAGCGAGGAAGCAAACCCTCCGAGCAAGGATGGGGCGCTTCCTTTGCGCGAGTGAACCCGAGTTACAATCTCGTCTGCCCATCGGCTGTAGGCGGCTGCCTCGGAGCCCAAGCGATGCGTCCGCGCTCTTGCCACCACCCTGTGTTAAAGGACGCCTCTTGCTTTGGGGAATCATTTTGGCTGCCAGAAAACAAATGCAAGGAGAAAACGAACACGGTATTTGGGCCGCCTGTGTCCGATCCTCCTGTCTTAAGGCCTTATTAGCTGAGGGACGGTGCTGTGAGGGAGCTCAGCCCCCGTCACCTTGAGCACGGCTGCGCTTGGCTGCTGGGACCCCCCCGGAGCTGCTGGGATTCCTGGCCCCACGGCATGTTTCCCACTGGCTCCGCGGGCCCGACCTCCCCAAACTCGCCTGTGGAATATGCATGGGGTCCAGGATGCTAAATCAGGGTCGGGCATCTCCCCGACAGCTTTAGGGCCAGCCCTCGGCAGCGCCGTGCCTAACACTGCAGCACGTGAGGTGCATCGGGCAGCTTGCCGTGGGTACACAGGGCACCGCGGGGGAAGTCAGATGCCTGTGAGTGGCACTTGCAGAGCCTCAGATATTTCCTATAGAGCTCTATCCAATGCCTAAACAGGCAGCAGCGTTCAGCCGAGCGGGGAAGCGATGCGGGGAAGCTCCCTTGCCAAGCCGGGAATGCTGTGTCCCACTGGCCGCCGGCTCCCGCC
>NW_010564563.1:37711-40684 GCF_000687285.1 Phaethon lepturus | reverse complement strand
CGGGAAACCAGAAGCGCTCAGGACTTCTGAGGTCCAGGCCCTTTTTGCCAACGTAAAAAATTTACTGGCGTGCCGGGAAGGGCAGAACAACGCACCCTTTGTGTCTCAGTTGAATCTGCAAAACAAAGCGTACGTCTTCTCTTTTCCTCTTCTTTTCATTAAGGAAAGAAAGTATCCATAAGTTATAGCGACAGGACATGCAGAGAACCCTCTCCAATCAAAAGAACACTAAATTTGCAGAGGCAAGTACTCAAAAGGTTGGAGATTCCAGAACTGAGCCTGCCTGCTCAACACCAGAAGCAGCGGGCGACTGAAATAAAGGGCATGTGTCCTGCCCCTCTTGCGGAGGGAGGACTGCATTCTCTGGCCACGTCGCCTTGCCATAAAGTACCTGGAGAGAACAAATGGAAATATTTTCTTCAGCGGCAGGGGAGTGACAAGGAGCGGCGAAGCCAAGCAACTCCGAGCCAGGGAGCTCTAGCCTGGCCGCGGGCCCTCCCGCACCCAAGCTCTGTCCCAGCACGGGTCCCAGTGGAGAAAAAACGAAGCTCTGAGTCCGATTCAGTATTGTCTCGTGCCAGTTTTACACCAGTTCATCTCCCACTGTTTGAAAACATGCAAGGCCTTAGATGTAAAAGTCAGATTTTTTTTCTTTTTAAGTGAGGGAAAGAGGAAAGAGAAGAGAATAAAGGACTCTCTACCAATACTCCATTATATGGAGGCATTTCACAGGAGTCGTGTTGCATAAAACCCAGCAATAAAGCAATGGTTTTGGTTTTTCCTGAACAGATACAGCAGAAGATGCTTTTTATCAGCATGACAAATATCAAGCTACACTTTTTGGAACTTGCACTCGGATATATTTCTGCATTGTGAATGTAGTCATAACAGCTTGGGTTGTCAACTACTCGGCCCCTATACTAATTCTGAAACTAAATATCCGTGCTTACAAACAAACCAAAATATTCTGGCAGCCCAAACTGACACAGCTATACAGAGTGCACACCCTTTATTTTCTTAATCTAGACTGCCTCTCGATAACCAACTACTTCATTAAAAAGGTGCCTTGTTTGGAAAATCAGGCAAACTCTAGGATCCGTACGTGTGCCAAAGGAAAGGTTTTGTTTCGAAGTTTCATTTGCTCCGTGGTTTCAGTTATTTGGTTTATCAGAGGGTGTGATTTATTAGAAAAATACAAACGGCGAATAGAAATTAAAAATCCAGTGACCTTTCACTGCAAGGAACGGCAGTTTCACAATGCATTCCTGATTAGAAAAGAACATCAAATGACCCACATGCTGGTAGCTGAGCAACTGCAAAGCTGACTGCAATCTGCAAAATCACGGGATTTTTTTATTTTTTCTTTAAAAAACATAAACAGTCAGTGTTCGTGTTCCCAAGTGGAAAAAGTGTCTGAGGACCTTATTTACAGACTTGGAAGGACAGGCTAATCCCTTGTCCTTGTAGCCAGTTTTAGGAACTTTCAGGTTTTTCTTGGCAAATACTCAAATGCAACATTGATGTCTTGCTCAGGGTAGCTTTAGTCAACACTATTTCTGTTCAAGTCACCTGCGGCGTGAATTGGGCAATTGTTTGTCCTTATTACTACCAAACAGTTATTTTAAAGAGTAATCCTTACGGTTAACGAAATGACAGCGGGGGCCTTGGCTTAGATACGCACCAGGAAGAGAGCATTTTCTTAGAAAAGCATAGTTCTCAGTAAATGATAAACCACAGAGCTACTGCTGTGCACATTAAACCACAAAGCTATATTTATATAGAATTAAGGGTCTTAAATCCCACCTCCGCCCCCACACCCCAGCTTCTGCTATCCAAAAGCAAGGATTTTCAGATGCACGTCTAGCATTTTGACTCCCAACAGAACCTCCTGACCCACCCTACGAGGCATCCACGTTACAGCCACGGGGAATACAAACTCTTTTTCCATATGACTGTTTAATTTAAGGCATCTGAAACGTCTCCACCACTTATTATTACTGATCTTCTGGGTTACAGCGGTGCCGAGAGGCCCTACTGTGCCGGCTTCATAGCAAAAGTGAGTCCCTCTCTCGCAGAGCCGCAGCCCGAAGAGACCACAGGGAGTCGGAGGAAGAGACCAGGAGTCAGAGGAAGCAAGTGCTCTGATCCCAAACACGTACAGGAGGAAATAAATCAAGTCTCCAAAACAAGTAAGCATCCCAATTCAGAAACACGCTTTTAAAATGCCCAGAGACCCGTGGGACTAGCCAACTCCACAAGCTCCTGCTCACCTGGGCTACGTGCTGTGGCCCAGCCTCAGCCGGTGCTGCCACCAGCGCTGACGGGCTGGCAGGGCCACCTCAGGCTCCCCTGACTTTTCCAGCGGAGAAGCATGAACAGCCTTTACAGCGTGCTGGTATCCGAAGTTGGGTCCACATGAGCTGCGCGGTTACAAAAAGTATTTGGCAAAGCAGCTTCCGTCCTGGGGGCAGAGGAGGGCAAGGCTGGTGGAACAGGACAGCAAAACAACCCATGGAGATGTTTTCCTCCACCTAATGCGACAAATTGTCAGTAACATTACTTTTGTGGGCTTTTTTTCACTATTTCAGATAGGCAAGAAGAAACAGGAATTAATACTGCTGCACCTGCACAGTGCAACCCAAATCTGAGCTCCAGAGACACAGACCATCCTCAGGAGAAAGAGACTTGTGGGTCATGTCCGGCACACCTCCAGGCTCACGCATGTCTGTCCCCTGCCCAAGGAAACCAGGGGGAGGAGGAAAAGGGCACATGGGTCTTGTCCCAGCACAGCCTTCAGCCATCGCTGAAGCATCCACTTGAAGCTGGGAGTCAGAAGGTAGAGAGACTCACCTGAGGCTCTGTTAGCATATTATAGCATTTTAAGAGCAACGCAGAGCTTTCCAGGTGACTTGAAAGCCTGTTCAGTCTAGATTTAGTCCTGCTGTCATGTAGGAAAGGTAGCTGAAGGGAAAG
>NW_010564563.1:31122-37680 GCF_000687285.1 Phaethon lepturus | reverse complement strand
GGAAGCATTTATTGGCAGGGCTTCTCAGGAGTCAAGCAGCTGTGCATTGCCACGAACAAGCCCCACTCTCAATCCAAGCTTGCAAGGACTTTGTTTCCCAGCTGAGAAAGGGAAGTCTAACAAGCCCTGTCTGGCAGAAGAGTCTCCAGGTGACCACAGTCAAGCGGTTTCTGCCCTTCACTGTCAGATGAGTGTCAGGGTTCAGCAAGAAATCCAGCAGAATTGAATCTTGGCTTAATACTTCATCAGTAAAAAACAAGATCCTCTTCATAGGGTAAGGCGGCCACTGGTTGTACCAAAGCCTCAGAGCAACTGCTGACATTTTCCCTGAATGTATTTGCAATTTTGGGCAGTATCTGCTGTAAAATGACAACTGCCTGCATCGTATTGGTACAGAGGAATGCAGGACATCCAAATTATCAATGGAGCAGGGCCCGTGAAAAGAAGTGAGCAACAGAAAAATCAGTTTCCCAACTCCCTGAGCACTCAAGAGAGCTAACAGAGCCATGATCACAGAGGATAGAAATTAAAATGTGGTTATAGGCAGCACAGGGGCCGTGTAAAAGCAGGATGTGCCAGCTCAGCCTGGCAGCGCCTGCCCATGGCCCATGGGCAGAGCTGGCTTCCAGGCACAGCCCTGAGGAGCTCTGCAGTAGTTTGTGCCATAATCTGGCTCTGGGCACCACTGAACTGAGTAGTTACTAATTACTACCCTCATTGGCTTGAGTTGGGAAAAGATTTCACGCACCCCCGTCTGACCCCATAAAGCTGACAGCTCTGGGAGGAAAGTGGAAAGACTCCAGCAATGCCTAGGAAAAAACCAAAACCATTGGATGATTCACTTTTCCATATCAAATATGATTATTTTGTATATGTAAAGATATTTAATCCCACAGAGACTCCTAAATGAAGTTCACTCACTTCACAAAGCAAATAATAATTTTCCTCCTCTTAAGCCAGCTGATTCGGTGGGGCACCTGTTATCAAGGAGAGTCAAAACACGTGGGGCTGGGCTGAAGGTACAACTGGTTGTTTGACCAAAGTTGGCCAAGCCAAGCCACTGCATACTGCAATTTCCAGGCTGCTGAGGAAAGAGGCAAATGTTGGTTAAAAGTACTCAAATGACCCAGTGTGGAATACAAATATAATTCTGGTACCAATGAATTCTGAATTAACAACGTATTCACTGGCGGGAGGAGAGGAACATTTCTGTCACATCTCAAAGGCAAGTGGGAAAGCGGCATTATGCTGGAAATATAAATACCGCTCCAGTAACTCTTACTATATCTAAAGGGGTTTCTGTTTTGGGATAATTAACTTACTTTCCCTCCAGGCACTGCCTTATGTAAGTGCTTTGAATAACAAGGAAAACAATGACTGAAATAGTCATTGTGCTCTGTAAGCTCACGTGCCCCATAACCTCCTAATGGACTTTGGACAAGTTTTATTCCCTGATCCGCACAGGCAGCTCCCACTGAAGTCAGTGAGAGCCCCGTTTATGCTTCTCCAACAAGAATTTCACCCATAGCGTTAACTACAATGAGCATCTAACAAATCCGTCTTATTAGATATTGGGTGACTGGAAAAATGCCTGAAGTATTTTTAGACAACAACCTGGAGGACACTCCAGATCCCTGGGTTTACCATGGCTCAGCTCTAATTTATGAAGCAAGAGTCTGGCGAGAAGAACAAAAGCACGTGGATGCAGATGTTGCACATCTCATGATCAGTTCTTAAATGGAAAAATGGATGAGATACCTGAGCTCGGAATAAAACTGTTCCAGTCAAGGGAATACACCAGCTGAGTGGACCTTGAAACATTTCAAGGCAAGAAGATAACACAAAGGTGCCACTCTAACACTAGATCACTATGTATTACACAATTATTATTATAAGAAGGATCTCTTTTTTTTTTTTTGGGGGGGGTGAGTTTACTGAGCAAGGGAATCCTTGTTTCATTTATTCAAAACAAATTAGAAGGGAAAAAACCCCACCAAACAGACCAGCAAGTAAGAGGTGGGGAGAGAACAAACAAAATCTCCTGCTTAATGGACCCAAAATTGTGTGTTGGATAGAGGATGGCATGGGAGCAGTCTCAGATGAGGGACCAACCAGTTTGTGCTTGCCACTCAGATTATCCACAACCTAAGATGAAAAGTTTAATTGCTGCATAAAATTAAGGTGGGGGGGTTCTAGTTTATGTCTCTAGATTAGCTGATGATATACTCTTGGCATTTCTATAATCTCAGAAACTTGCAGATATAAATTTAAAAGAGTGGCTTAGATCTGCAGAAATTTTAAAATGTAAGTGCCTGGGGAAGTGCGGAATCCCTTTTTAAAAGCAAAGGGATTAGGCAGAAGAAACGTGAAGAACTGTAAAAGGGAAAATATCAATGGAAGTGTAGTGAGAGCCTTCCTGATGAGATCAGTTTAGCTACAGAAGGAATAAAAAAACTATCACTGGATGCATATAAAATTTTACCAGGCTGTCATAGATGTCTTGCACCCTCACTCACAACCTCTTCTGGTTAGAGCTTCCCTTGTAACAGATGGGTAGGCATGAGGGAGCAAAGAACTGTTTCCCAAACACTTCCATTACCAAAAAAGTTAAGAAGGCATAAGGCAAGAGAAAAACTTTTCACTCTTGAAAGAGGCGAGTTGAACAAAATCCGCACCACCACATGCCTCTTGGGCAAACGGTACCAGTTCTGCAGGGAGCGGCGGAGGTCATTTCACCTCTTTGTTCAGGTACTAACAGATGGGAAGGCTGGAGGAGAAAAGCTACCCAGCTGTCTCTGGAAATTTTAGTGGCATCAACAAATGTTTGGTTTGATTCCCCCCCGGTATCCCCAGCTCCAAATAACCCTTCCTTTACTGTGCCGCTGGCGGGTGGAAGAAAATCGCACCTCCTTGCAACTGCAGCAGCCGAAAGGACCTTATTCGGATTCCTCCCCCCCAGCTCCACTTTGCACTGAGAATACATGGCTTCAAGAGCATTCACGAAGGGATTTTTTTCCTCCTCTGGCTTAAACAGTGAATGGCAGAGCTCCGAGTCTGAATAAACAGTGTGGGTGGTGACTGCTCTGTGAGGCCCATGTAAAGGATGCAATCATTTTCTGACTCTGTTCAGCATTAAATCATGTGAAACTAGCTTGATTACCACACATAACATTGACTCTGTTACAGACTATAACGTACCGTGTATCCTTCCCTAACTTTGCAGGGGAAAAAAATAACAATTAATTCTCCTAGCTTCAAGTGTTTAATTGTGTATAAAGTTCATTGACCTCACTAGTTGCTGTCAGATGATCTTGCTAAGGCCTGTGAAAAACATCCCAGGAATGCAGTGATGTGGGCAGAAACAAAGTGAGTTCATGCCACAAAATGCTTTAAATGGAACAAAATCAGCAACCATCCGGAGAGCCTGCACTGAAAACAGGACTTTGGAATAATCGCTGGTTTAACCTCACCTAAGCACGGCTAGTCCTTGAAAAGGGGCTATTATAAATCATAGCCTTTAAAAAAATAAATCCTTTCGGGATCCTGCATGTGACTACATGAAGTAACTTTGTTTACTGGGAAATCACTGCAGCTGACTGGGAGTCAATGTTTTGGAATGACTGGAGAAACTGGAACATGTAGGAGATAAGCTGGGAAGAGGGGAACCTGTTTTTGTGCCCTGTCCAGTTCCCATTAAGGGCAACCATAGATAAATCGCTTTGCCAGCGTGCAACTCAATTTCTTCCTCAATAAAAATGGAAATAGGACCGCTGATCTACATGCAGACACGTGATGCTTTTTTTCTAGGCAGGGAAGCCACTGTTAACGGGAGGAATTATCACGTATTTGACACGTACACCCGTACGCGTGCTGCATCGGTTTTAACATCTCTCTGAAACGCAGCTTCTGAGCTGTGTTACAGGAAATCCTTCCCTGAATGACCCCGAAGAAGTGTGTTGCATTGCCCATTTCACACACTGCTACCGAATGAATAAAATCAGCATGGATTCTGCTGGTAGTGCCCATTAAAATATAAACTGCTCCTCTTAGGTCCTTTTCACGACTGACCTACGCAATTTCAGATGGATGCCACAGCCCAGTTTTCTAGGGAAGCAGCGCACGAGCCACTGATTAGACGGCAGCTTTCATTAAGCCTTAAATCTTAGCACAAGTTGAAAGCACATCCGCCAAATCTCTGTCAGACTGTGAGGCCTTTGGGACAGAGACCAAGACCACCTATGGGCACGGACGGCGTTTTGACCGTCCCCGCTCTGGCCTTGGGGCGATGCAGTGGGTGAGCCCCGTACCTCAGCAGGGCTGGAAGCGCTGCCGGAGAGCTCACCCCGCCTCTGGTGTTTTCGTGGGTGCCTCCGGCAGAGCCTGACCGTGTCTGCAAAGTGTGACCAGGCAAGCGTCACCGCAGGGCTCTTCTTCAGAGCCGTTTATTTCCCATCCTCTCCCGTGCTGCTCTCGCCGCCCCTTCCCTCCTCCTTTCCAAAGACTGATGTACGTGCGGGGGGAAACATACGGCTAGTAGGCAGTAACAAGGTGATTGAAAAGCTGGTCTGAAGTGATGACCTCGGAAATGGGCTTTCATCACACGCAGTATGTTGGCTGACAGCAGCTCTCAGTCTGCTGGGGGACACCGCTGCCCAAATCCTTTCCAATACGCTTCTGGCATTTTGCATTTCTTATGGCGGCTACAGCAGATAAGCTCCTGAACAAATAATTCTGGTGAGACCATTTTCCATTTGGTTATTTGGTTCATTTTGGTGATCATAACAGGCTTGGATTATAACTTCTACCATCTGGAATTTAATCTTCTTCACAGACAGATAAAACCAGATAATAGCCATATTAAATTGTGGATTATGATTTCTCTTGGTATTAAGACCTAAAGTCTTACCCCAGAAGGGTACGGGATTAAGACAACCTATACTATTAAGTGCACTGCAAAAGATGTAGTTCATAATTTCTCATATCTATTTTATCTACTCATTATCAATGATAACAGTGGCCTTAATCTTTTAAGAAAATGCTCCAATCAAACTCTGAAACCCAAACAAAGTGTATGCAGGAAAAGAGGGTTTAATTAATTTTTGCTTTCCATTGCAAGTGCTTGGATGGGAGGGGAGGGAGGAGGGAAAAACAAAAAATGTGATGCAACTTCATGTTTATGGGAAAAATATTCGGAGGACAAGATATCTATGAAATCAATGGGTTCCAGGCCTCAGCCAGCATTTCATGCTTTTCACAGATGGTGACATATTGGAATGTTTTCCCAAACAGTGAGAAGCTAAAATGGGGTTTCTGCAGCTGCAAATAGGTAAGACAATGCTAACCCAGTTCCTCAAAAAGCAACAAAATACCAAGCAATTTTAAGGTACTTTTGAAAGAAAACCGTAATACACAATGACATACCATCCTTCTAGATTGTATTTTTGCTAATAGTAGTGCAAAATACCTAAGCAGTAATAATAAGAAACAGGCTTCTGAGCAACACCCACACGTTTAAAGGTACCACGAAGACTTGGGTTTAGTTCAATCATTTCCAAAGTTCAAGATAAATAATCTGTAACAAAGGACTTAATGTAAGAGCAACCCTATTTTATTACCCAGAAAACTACGCTCCACCAGAATAAACTGAGAGAGAATTCATGGGGTTTGCAGCTCGTCAAAAACGGAGAAGACGTTAAACTTGCCTTAGAGGAAATACACATATATATATTACACACTACACAATACCTAGGCATTAAGATTTCCTCTTACCTGAAAATGCCATTCCCTTTTGCTACAACCTGAAAAATACGACACTAGTAATCCAAGAACAGCTAGTGAAAACCAAATAAACCTAGGAAACCATCTGCATATCGATTCAGAAATTCTTGCCACATCACTCTCTTTCTTCAATTTTATTTCAGGAAACCTAACGCATCCTGGAAGCAAGATTTTTACCTGAAAAAATCATGTACTTCAGTCACATTCAGTACTAAGTAGCACCTCGAATCCTATCCTCCCATCTCCTGCCTGCTGTTTAAATCCAAAATGATTTCAGCAACCCTCTAGCTAAAATTTCTTTGGACTATAACCCCTGCTTTGTACCATCTGAATGCTGCGTTTCTGGACTATCTGAAGAAGGGGGCTGTTATGTCTAATAGTTCATGACACAATGGACAGCAAAAGCATGTTGAAATTTTAATTAAGATGACACGTATTATCTATATATACATGAATAAAGTCTTATATTTATATAAGGTTAGTATCCTCAGATAGTATAGAGCTAGAACATTGTTTGGATACCGTTGCAACAGCATAATCCCGGCGTTCCCGTGGGATACGGCATGTGTTTCTATCCCTGGTGATTTATGAGCTATTGGACCTTAAAACTCTTGCTGCTTCTTTCCTCTAGCAACGTTTTGCTGGCACGGGTCCAGCTCTGAATATAACCAGTCCACAGCCTTTGACTATTAAAAATATTCGCTGCCTGTTCATTGCGAGGTGAGGGTCTGCACAACCCGCTCCGCAAGGCCAACTTTTGGACTTGCGAGGTCTGATACA
>NW_010564563.1:24231-31091 GCF_000687285.1 Phaethon lepturus | reverse complement strand
GCAGCGCCGTCCAGATTTACACCCCTTCAGTATCTTATCCATGATCTCATATCAATATGTTGAAGAAACACCAAAAATTTTTATATTTTTAACAAACAAACAAATCAACCCCACATTCCCATTAAGATAAAAATGTGTAATGAACATAGAATGAAGGGAGATACTGCTGTTACTTCAAGGAGTGGGGATTAAAGGACTCCAGCCTCATCAGATAAGACTCTGGATTTTCTTGTCTAGCACTCTTGTTTTAATCCATTTTCCAGTTCTATATGAAATGAATTATAGCTAGATCTGCATAGTGTTTAAGGACATAAATCTATCCTACAGTGTATTTGAATTTAAAATACACACAGCCTGATATCTTTCATGCCTGAAAAAAATGGAAGTGAAATCTCAGGGGGAACAGAGCAATTACCTATTTCAGTCAACGTGTGAAGATTAGTCAAATAAATGGGCTAACAGGCCCACCAGCTGGAAAAATTAAACTGAAAGCCTGCTTCTGAATATATGCATTAGATCACCCTTAGCCAGAATGGCTTTAATTATTCTTAAATATAGCAGTGGAATGAGAAATAGGAAAATCTTACAGCCCTTTTCTCCCACAATGGAGAAAGAGATGAAAAACGCCATCAATATAATTTTTATTGCCTTTAGAGAGATGGGTAGTCTTCTGGGTCACAGTAATCCTTCTTGGCTTTTTATATCATCTATTTAGCCTGAGGATCTGAGGATACTTTTTTAAATGCTTGTGAATTCTGTCACTCATCCATCATCTGCTGTGTATGGAAATAGCGTTGGGCCCATTTTGCAGGCAGGGATAAACATCGCTGTGTCGGTGACAAAGCACGAACACTGGCTGAGCCCTCACTGTCTATTCCCTGCTCAGACTACCAGGCCACTCAGAGAAGTCAAGAAACGTTGGGTAGGATGCATTTTACCTAGCTTGAGTTGTCTTAAAAATGCAAGTCTAGACTAAGCTAATCATGTAGATTTTTTCTCTGGATGAATCATCTCACTTCACCCTACCTATTTTAGGATAAGATGAATCACCTTCTGAAAGCGCTTGTCTGCTGGATGCCTCATTTTTAGATATCTCAAATCCATCCTATGCAGAAAAGCACAGTCAATTCTAACTACTAAGTAGTTAATAAACTCTATAATGAAACTATCTAAGGCTAGTAACATGTTTTATCTATTATTCTTTGACAGTAATTACAAAAATACCGAATTCTTAATTTTCATAATCTCAACGATTTCTCCTGACAGAAAACAAACAAAAGAGCCACTACGTTTCAACAGAAAATGCTTGAAGGAACTATTACTTCATCAGGCACACTGCACAATTGAAATAAAGTCTCTCGGTTGAGATGGTGAGGAAGAGAAGACAAACATAAACTTTGCAGCAAACATGCCTTTTTCTGTAGTTCTAGCTTTTTACATACGTTTTAGGAGGGACTAAATTTACACTTGTGCTTTCTCCCCCGTCATCTGCTAGATGGGTTCCTTCTTGGATATGTGCTGTCGTGAGACCCAATTTTGCCTGAAACAACAGAGCTCCTGGGTCAACCCCACTTCGATGCTACAGCTGGACACAAATCTCTGCTGCCCATATAAACCTGTGCCTGTCGCTCACTCTACTTTTGGCGTCCAGTCCCAAAGACGATGATGGAGCTCAGTACATATCTAGCTGCAGGAATTAATTGCTTTACGATGACAGAGATGACAGAGAGTTTCCCCTCTCGGGAAAACTCCCCAGTGAATTCCCACATGAGAGCCAAACCCCTTCCAAGCCATCAGCTTAAAAATAACATGTTGGGTTTGGGAAAAAAATGTCATTCTTGGAGGTTTGTGTAGCCTCTGTTTTTGACCCTTTAAGGTTGCACTGGTGTTGAGTTTTCAGAGGACTTCTCCACAACCGAGAACTTCTCTTCCACCAGCTCCAGAAGTGGAGGCCTTAAGAACATCAGCGAGGGTGAGACTCACCCCATAAGACTTGGCAGTGCTACCAATGTACGTGGCAGCCTGAAAGGCCTCTGAAATCCAAGAGGCCCATCTGAGCAGAACTACAGACAAACAAAAAGCATCTCCGCTCCCACAGTGACAAGTGCCTTAGAGATACCAAAAGGCACTCATAACAGCAAGTCAACAGATAGGCTGCCTCAAATTCGAACAGATGAGTCTCTATTTCATGACTGATTTCACTGTTATGGGTAATCCCCAGGGTAAAAATTTCTCCCTGTTTCATGCCAAACTGCTACCAACAGGTTTTAGGGAGGTTCTGCATAGCTTGGTGATTTTTTTTTTTTCATTGTTTTAAAGCCTACATGGTGAAAAACCTGGTGACTAAAACTGAAAGCCTGGGCATTCTGAACCATGTTACTGCTTTGCCGTAGTAAACTTCAGGGTTTTAAGGTTAGCGACTGGGAAATGACAACCTCCTGCCCACAAAGTTGCAGGTATTTAGCACGCTCCCATTACTGCACCGTTAGTTCTTTGATTTCATAGGCAGAAGGAACAGAGGTAGGTTTTTTCCTCAAATCTGTTTCTCTAAAAAAAAGAAAAATCTCTCAGCAGAAATGGACTTACTGGATGCGCAGAGATCATAGAAGGACTCCTTCCCTAGTCCCAAAGTGCAGTTTCCCTGCTTTAAAGCAGTCAGCTCTTACCTTGCTCAGTTGCAAAGCAAAGCTTCTGAATGTGACTTGATGTGACGCCAATATTCTTGAGCCTACCAGCATACCAGCAGCAAAAGATCAAAGCTCTGGGAACTGCCCCCATTGAGCAATATGGACAACTTAAACGATAACAGCATCAAATCATTGCATTGCTGAAATATCAATGGAACAAGTCTCTCCCCAGGTAGGTGTAAGCGCAGAGCCAGTGGTTATGGGTGAGCCTGAATATAACTGTACTTCTTTCTACCATCCTCTAACCCTGTAATATCTTCTCTATATAATAGCTGACAAAGACACAGAGGCTCTTGAATCTTCCTCTCCTTAAGCACTGGAGTCTAGGAAAGAGATTGTATTACATTTTACCTTACGATGAACTAACTCCTTCTCAGCATGTCCATTCCAACTCCGGGTTTGTGAACTATGCCACGACAGTTAGAAAAACTGCCAGTAAGCATAACTTACTGTTAAGGAAGTTATTTATCTAAAAGAAAAAGCCAGGAGAGGGTTATAAACTCCAAAACATTGTAACGCAAGTTCTGCTAAGATATGTATGTAAGTTAAAAGTTAATAAAGGGTGGTAAAACTCAAGGCACTTTCCCTATTCTGGGTGACAAGATTATTTGGGATTAACTTCTGTATTGGACGGATGACTCTGAGTACACTGTGGGTAAGAAGGAAATAATACACATTTTTGTGGCTACAAACACTAAACCAAAAAACTAAACTGTCTGGCTTTATATTGCTAAAACACAGAGTTGTGGAAACACTGCTAAACTTTTGTTGGTACAGACCACGGCACTAATCTTGTCTCTTTCTCAGTTTCTTTATCTCATGCTTTATCTTCCCTTTACTTTCTACTTTTTCCCTTTTTCCCATTTCTCCCCCTCCTTCTCTCCCTCTCAGTGTTCGGTTTCTTTCTGTCTCAGGTAGAGCAAGGTCGGTTAGCAAGGAAATCCTGATGCAACCGTGATGCTTTCCTGTCACCTGTCATTACTCACTAAGGCTATAAAGCCATAATGAATGATATCATTATTACTAAATAATTTCTGCACAGATTAGATTTCAATAACCTAATTTTCCCCTTTTGTTTCATTTGAAAAAGAAACACTTCCTTTTTTCGGTGCAGCACATGGAGGGCACAAGAACATCTACAGCTGATCTCTGGACATCCGCTTTTTTTTTGCAGCGCTCAGGCTGCGGCAGCGGCCCCCCGCGAGGCCACCCCAGCCGTGCAGGGTGCTGGTGGGGGTACACCAGTGGGGCGGCCCACCCTCCCGTGCCCCATCGGCACTGTCTCCTCTGGTGGGACACTGGCTGTTGAGGTGGGCGGTTGCTTCCTGGAAGTCCTTGAGATGATGGACTGCATCCCTCTGCCTCCCCGTGCCCCTGGGGGCAGCGGGAACCACAGCCTCGCTGCTGCGCTCAGCAGGAGGCCGGTGATGTCCCCACCCCGGGACGCAGACAGAGATGGGGTTACCATGTTTCCCTGGGGTATGTGGCAAATAACCCAGAGCTTAGGGGGAGCTGTGGGTGGAGAGGATTTTGAAACTCAACCCTAGGCTTGAAAAAGCAGGACCTAACATCCCCTCTCCGTTCACCCCCTGCGTAAAGCTGCAGCCACGCTAAGCTCGGCGAGATAAAAGAAGAGCGACGCACCTACTGCGTCTCCTGCCTCCCCCTTGGCACTCTCCTACCGCTTCCATACTCATTTCCATCTGTGCGAAGTGCATGTAAAACAACTTAACCCCTTGTCAGCCAGGTGCTGAACGGCGGCATTTGGGTCGTTCTGGGTTCCCGGGCCCCCTTAGGCACATAAAAGCCGCGTCCGCGCTTCAGGGGGCGGCTGAATGGCAGCCTTTGTGCGCCGGGCGCGGGGGAAAGGGAGCCCCCAGCCCCGCCGGGTCAGAGCCGGCCTTCTCTGCCGAACGGAGCGTCGGCATCTCCACCAAGCACGCCGGGGGGTACGCTTTCAATGGCAAAATCGGGCTGTACGTAGTAAAATAGACGAGTCCACATCTCCTAAAAGCAGGAAAGCCTGCAATCAAAACACGCAACAGAAAGACCTGGATTTCCTCGCCCGGGCAAAGAGCGGAGAGGGCAAAACTTCCAGAGCACCCTCAGGCTGAGTTTTAGAGCATCCTCAGCTGCGGCTCCCAGCCCCGAAGGAGAGGCACCGCAGCGGGTGTGAAGGGGGCTCAGCGCTGCAGGACGTCACCCAGAGGTGCTCGAGGGCACGTGCCAGGCGGGCAGGCAGTTTCCAACGTAGCAGCTCTACGCAAAAGGGTCTTTGCCGTGTCTTGCTCCCACCGGGCAGACCTACCTCCCTGCCACAGAGTAGCGAGCGGCACCGAGCCTACGCGACACCGAGCCTACGCGACACGGCAAAACGGAAGCGGAGGAGCCTTATGACGCAGCGGTAAGTCCAGTATACATCTTCCAAAGAAAGGACGAAAATCACTTGCAGTCTGCTACGTGAGAAGGTCTTTCAGCAAAGTTCTTCCAGCTACAGTGAGATACATACAGCTACATATTTACAGTTAAGACACCAGGGAGATAATCTATGTATATATACTTCCAAAGTACGTTTGGACAAGAACTGGAATTTTCCTCCGCGAGCAGCATAACAACTAAATATTTAAATGGTTAGAAGGCCAAACAATTGCAAACAAGTCAGTAACAACCATATTTCTCTCAGTTCCTGGTATCACCCACTAAGGACAGCTGTAAAACAGGGCCCGAGTAAGCCCAAAATTATTCCTTAGAACTGAACATAATAATAATAACAACAATCAATAAACAGCTGTATGGAGTGGAAATATGTATACTTCCCCCAGAAATGTACAAAAGGACAAGGCCAGTGCTTTAGAGAGCTCACCATTTTTTCATGTACCAATCACCAAACGCTTCTCTGATAAATTGCTATGCAAACTGATGCTTGATGGAGTTTGGACTAATTAAATAGTCTCATGTCAGAGACAGCCTCATAGAAGAGCCTTATATGGGTACCCAGCGAACGCACCCACTTCTGCCTGCTCAACTGAAGCCCTGCAGACAATTAGCAATCGCTGGCGCCTTAACGAGCCCACGCTTCACGAGCACCGACCGACCCGGCTGATTGGAAACAGCCAGCGATGTTTCCTGGCCAAAGGCTGCTGTCCCCGCCGGTGCGGGAGGCAGAGGGGCGCGGGGGGCACGGGGAAGGACGTCACGTGAAGGAAGATGCGAAGCGCTACAGATGTCCCGCCGGGACAACGCCGCAGTGTTCCCGCTACGTCCCGGCAAAAAGGAACACGAGCGGGAGCGCAAACGGGGCTTGTGTCCATTCAGTGAAATTGTGTTTGTGTACAAAGAGGATTTCAGCTGCTGTGAGGCAGATGGAAGGCGCTTTTGGCCGCGCTGAAATGTCTGGTACCGCCTGCGTTTGGAAGCGCGCACGGGGCAAGAACAAAATACACTACTGTGCAATGCAAGTCGTCTGGTAGAAAATTAATTCAGCAGAGAGCTAGCCGAACTACAGGAAAATGAGGAGCGGATGCCGTACCTCACCGCTCTGCTCCTTCCTTTCTCCTAGAAGAAAGGGAGCTGCTCACACCGTCGGTCACGAACCTGGGCAGCTCCAAGGAAGGTGAGGGGACAGCAAGTGTCAGAGGGCAGCAACAACCACGAGAAACTTCAGTGACCAGCAGCAGCTCCGTTCTCCGGGCTGGGGGGAGGCGTGGGCACCTCCAGCCAGCGGCCACAGCTCACCCTCCCTCTGCTCTCCTCTCCCCCAGGAGCTGGGCTGCTTCTGCATGGCTTTTGGGGTGGCATGGAAACCGGTGAGCCACAAGGGAGTCCCACTGTCAGAAAGTTTAAGAAACTCTTTACTAGACCAGCTAGTTCATCCTACCAGGGTGACTGCATCACTTAAATGTCTGGTTTGCTAAGCTCTTTAATTGGGCAAGTGTTTTTCTATTGAAATTTGCAGGTCTCCGTAGATCATTTACCTCCCCCATGCCTGTTAAAAATCTTTCTCCCAGCCCACTTTTGTATGGTGCTAATGTCAATCCACATCAAAGTCCACAGGAATGCTACACATGTGAATCCAAGTTTAAGCAAGAAAAAAAAAAAAAGGGGGCTCAGATTTTTATTACGTGAATTTTATTGGAACATTCCCTTCATGTCCCTACATACAGAAGCGCGTCT
>NW_010564563.1:8084-24096 GCF_000687285.1 Phaethon lepturus | reverse complement strand
ACCGTGACATGAATTATGCTTTGAAGCTGTTTAAAAATTGCTTTTCTAATTCGAACGTTTTGACTGCTGGGTTTCTAACACTGGCGTGCAGCAGGGCCGGTGCCCTTCCTCTCCGTGTAGGTGTACAGCTTTTGTTTATAACGCAGAGCCCGTCTGCGAGTGGCGTTTCACTGGAAGGGACGTCGGGCAAGGTCCCTAGCAACAAACGTAGAAACAGAAATAAACTGCGGATGCGCCGGGTTCAATTGATTACACAAGCTGCTGGATCGGCAGTGTGACGGAAAGCGGTAGGAGAGCCCGGAACAGGGATGAGTCTGCTGATGGAGGATGTCAGCAGGATTAAAGGTACCCAGAACATTGAAACATAAGGTCCCAGTTGTGTCAAAACCCTTATTTTAATAGAGCAACACAGTATGAGGCGAGATACTTCCCTACTCCCCAGTTACGCCTACGTGCAGAGCCTCCGTGAGGCTGCCGAGACCAGATCCTATCAATGGCCGCGCTGCAAGGACAAATCCCGCTTCGGCTGAAGGCAGGAGCAAAGTTCTGGCTTACCTCCGTGCTAACGAGGGTGGGCACTAAACGCGTGTGTGGATGGACAGCGCGCCCAACGTACACCCCCGGCAAAGCGAGGAGAAGGGAGGAACCGCTGCGCTCCTGCAGCGACTACAGCCCACACGGCCATTACTGACATGAACAAAAAAACACGGCCCGTTACGGATTGCTCTCATTAGCGGGTTAAGGCCAGCTAGTGCATATTTGGGGTTGGAGCTTGAACCGATTCAAAGACAGGCACCGGCTGCGTTTTCTATGCAGGAAAACATGAGCTAGGTGCCAGAAGCAGTCATTTTCCAGGGAGACAGTTTAAAATTACTTGGTTTTAAGTATGGACGGACATGATTTAGAAGAACCAAACTGGCGTATCAAGAAACACATACATGGCAGGGATAAAGCTGAAGACGAGAGGAGGCACAGCTTACCTGAACTATCTCCTAAAAACCCCGCTAGTGAGCTAACATTGCTGGGACCTGAAATGACGTGGGCCGACGGGGTGCAGGCTGCAAGGCCGCCTTTGCCCTGGCCAGCGTGCTGGCTGCCCCGGGAGGGTGCTAGTTAGCCTTGACGGCCACGTGCACGTTATCCTCCCAGCCACGCAGCAGCAGCCCTGTCTGAGACCTGTAAGTAAGGAGAAACAGTGTATTCCTCAGCTTGTAAATTAATTTAATTCCTGGAGTGCACTTACAGAGTAATGCCTGAGGCTTACGAAGGCAAAATGGAGCTAGAGACAGCACTTTAGTCTCTGGAGAGACACACCAGCTGTTTCACATCCCGATGGGGGGGGTTAGGGTGGAAAACAGTTGTATAAGGTCTGCACCACCTCCTTGAAATGAGAATATTTTCCCCTTACTTTCCCATACTATTTAAAAATCATATATCTGAATAAATACAGGAAATTAGCAACTTCGCAGAGATGCATTAAGTCCAAATCCTGCGGCACACCTCCGAGGTGCGATGCTGAAATAGAAACGGCAGCCTTCTCCTCCTACAGAGCATTACCAAGAAATAATGATTCTCTCTGATGAAGAAACAGATTAAAAGAGAAATTAAACTGCAGATTTAATTTCAATAGTAGTGCACCCAAGTCACCTCATAAGTAAGCCAATCTCACCATCTAAATTAGGCATCAATAGAGAATTAATGTTGGCCTTAGGAAAATGTTAAGCCTTAAGAAAAGGAAAGGGGAGATGAATGTTCCCTTTTCAAATATGAATCTATAATCAACCCTCTCAAAACCAAAGATGGTTAGGGGCTGATGGCAGGCTAATTTAATTTAATAAATATGTAAAGGGTTTTCACCTCACTGAAGGGACAGAGCTGGCCCCAAAGCTGAGATCCAAATGCTCCTAAACTTTGTGGAGGTCTAAATTTTTATCCAGACGTTCTGACTAGCCCATGTATTTTTAATAAGCTATACTGAGAGCCTGCATTCAGACACCTTACCGTACTGGCACAACTCGGATGCGAAGCAATTCTCTAGATCCCAAGCCTCGGTTTCCATAAGAAATCTGCTTCCAAAAGCTTAACAGTAAGTGCTGGGGTTTCTGTTCCGGCGTCCTCATTTCTGCCTCCCAGTGAGCGGTGGTTTGGACAGTACTGAGTCAGAATATCATGTCTCCAGCTCAGCTTGAATCAGTCAGGTAAGGCACAATGCAGCTGGTCGCTTAGAGCACATAATTATAGCATCCCTGAGCTGCTCAGAGGATGCTGGCACTGACAAAGTAGGAAAGGCTAAAAACATCATATTAAAATGTCATAAAACATTCATTTTGCATGATTAGAGAAACCAGTAATTAGCATTTTTCTTTTAGTGCTTGACTTTTTATTCCAGCTGCTCTAATCCAGCTTCTTTCTACGGCAATTATTGCCAGGAAAGCTGAATTTGGCATTCTTTTCATGTCCACTTTAAAACCTGCTCTGTAATCTGTCAGCTAGGCAGGTCTCATAGGCAGTATTTGAAGATAAGTGAGGGTTTTTTTTCCCCATAGTCAAATTACGTTCATAGTAAGCTTCAATTGCTAGGCACTGAATTGTAGGAATATGTCCATACTCTATTAGACAAATTGTGTAAATATGTTTCATCTCTGCTAGTCTAGATTTATCTTGCCAAGGCTGAAGCTTTGTGTAAAAGGACTGACCCCAGGAGTACATATGTCAAGCTGAATTAAGGAAAAGCAAAAAAAAAAAAAAAAAGTAGAGTCGTATCTAAACTTCCTAAGAATAATAGGATGTTGATTAAATTGTTAGAAAGTTAAATAAACACGCAATTTGTTTTTTTTTTAACTGTCCTTTGAACGCCTCAGACTTTCACTCTCCCTAGCTGTCTCTCAAAGGTAAGGAGGAGAAACAGCCCGTTGCTAGAGGGCATGCAGATTTCAGGAGCCAGTGCTCTGCCAAAGCTTTCTGAGTGACATTGGGTAAGTCACTGAAGCCTGAGGCATTTTGACATCTCATTTCCATCAAACTAATTGAGTTGTTGTAGGAGTAAATAGAGAACAGAGCTTTGCAGCAGAAGGGCAAACTAGCATCTGCTTCAATGGGTAAGGCAAGCAGCCGCCTTGCCCTAGCAAAGCGCGGTGCTCGGGAGGTGGGCTGGCCTCTTGGAAAGCAAACGCCAGCCCCATCCCTTTAGGAGCATGGCTAGAACACCTGGGTCAAGAAGCACTGAGAAACCAGCCCCTGCAGGGCTCTGGCCGTGCACTGTTGCTGCTAGCGGTATCAAAAGACAAAAGCCAGCAGCTATCCCCAAAGCCGGTGGCTGCTTCTGACCGTGGCAGGGTTGTATGCTACTTGGTACAGGGTCGGGTAACATCGCCACGTCCGTGCCACAGGTGGGGAACCACCAACCTGAGGGGTGGAGAGGGTATGCTTTGGGGGGCTAAAATGGTCATCCAACCCTCCCCTGCCTCTGAAGGTTTTTCACCTGGGTATCACTTTTGTCTGGCTTTCGGAGAGCTATCCCATCTCATGTTCTGCAAACGGTTTCATAGAAACATAGAATCGTAGAATAGTTTGGGTTGGAAGGGACCTTTTAAGGTCATCTAGTCCAGCCCCCCCGCAGTGAGCAGGGACATCTTCAACTAGGTCAGGTTGCTCAGAGCCCCGTCCAGCCTGACCTTGAATGTTCCCCGGGATGGGGCATCTACCACCTCTCTCCGCAACACCATTACACCAGTCCTGCTCACCAAGAGTCAGTCACTCCGGCCACCCATGCGCTGAACGGCCTCCACGCCGCCGGAAAGCCGTGCAGCCACGCGAGCGTGGCACCTTACTCCAGCCACTGTTTCCAGCTTCCCAGCAAGCGCATTACCTTGGGGACAGCCTCGCACTCACCCACGAATATAGATTTTGGACTGGAACTGGCTGAACCTTCAAGCTGCCCTTGAAGGGTAAGCGGGGTGAGCGCAGGGTTGTCTGCATCCTCCCACTGTGACCCACAGCCACTTAGAAAAAACACAGGTATCTTTCCTCATACATGTCTTTTTAGCACTCCCCCACTAACCCGCTTTTGTTCTTTCCTGAACCCCTGCAGAGCTATCAATCTCCTTCTGACAAAAAGTGTCAATTTTCCCAATTATAGCGAAGCCATACAGAAATGCAGTAGCATTTCGTGGCTTATTAATAATTTCAGAGAGGTAAGCCCGGTTTTCCTCTGTTGTATGATTTACAAGTTGGTTTGTCATCTCATATTAAATATCATAGGTAGACATTAACAAACTAAACAGAGATACTCTTATTTCCCTAAAATGATGCCTTAGACATTTCAAGTTCCAATCACCTTTCTGGTGACACACAAATTCCTAATAAAAAAGTAACTAATAAATGCTCTTCTTCAATACCTTAATAAGAAACTTCAGTATGTCTGCACATTGCCATAGAGCTCTTTAATACCAAAGAAACTTAGAAAGGTGTTTGTATTAGTTTTCCTTACTTACAAAGGCATCTCGCTAGCATTTCAGGAAGAAAAACATGAAAATCAATACCAAGACACATAAACACAAACAAGGAAGATATTAAATTAAGCCACATTTGAAAAGTTCCTACTCCAATGAGTACATGATGTGCAGCCAAAAACCTATTTTTATACTACAGAAAGCACTTAAGTGAGCACATCTGCAATGAGCTTCTGTGGGAGCATATACCGGGGATCTTGTTCACGCAACGTACGCAGGTGGATTCACGTTTAGACAGTGGACCCTGGAGCATGGCGAGCCACCCATGCCTTCTGCCCACCTCCCCTGTTACACGCAGCTTTGGAAAATTGGTTCAGCCTGACTTGCCAGCATTTTCAAGATCTCTATACATATGGCTGAGGATCTTCCTATTGCCTCTCCGGTTTCGCTGACAGGGATGGTGATTTCCAGCACATCCGTTTCCCCCCGCTATTTCCCTGCTGCACGCCGGCAAAAGTATCTCTCTTTGCCAAGCTGAATCTCGAGCCTGGCGAACCTGGCTCCTTGTATCTGAGGAAAGCGCCTGCCTTGCTCTCCTTCGCCACCCCCTCTCCTCCTGGGAGCCCCCGGCCCTCCCATACGTGACACGCCACGCCGGATCCATACGAAGGGCCCTCGTGTTGCAAACGGCTTCCCGGCAGCTGAAATTATTCCAGCAGAGCCGATCGCAACGCAACGCCTGGGGGAAACAGCAATTCCTGACAGATACCATCTCCTGTCTTCAGATACGACGTCAGCAGCGCTCTTCATTTATCTTAGCGAGTGATAAGATAAAGTGGCGAGGTAATGTTGGACCTCACAGGAGAAACCTGAAGAGCAAAACCTTCATGGTTGAGCAAAACCAGTCCTTTTTAGTCACTCTTCTCTTTAGCTCGCAGAAATGGCGAGCTCTGTAAATGTTTTCAATAGGCTGCAATTCCTTTTTGTGCAATTATAAATATTTTAACATATGACATCAGTACAATATGTTTTCATTGTGTTTAGATCTCTTTAATTAGGATGGGGCCCGAGTTCTCCTTGCTGCCTTTGGTACTTGGACTTGGCAACCAAATTTGTTTTGTCTCAACTTACTGTTCTTTCTCCCAGCGCAGAAGGAGCAACGCGCACTTCTTTTTTATTTATTGTTCTTGATAATTGGCTTCGTTTTCAGTCAGAACTGATCTGATCATCATGGAAAAAGAAATAAAACACATAAAAAAACCATTAAGGGATATTTATCTCCAAGTTAGAAGGGTAGTGAAAATAACCAGAAGGATGAGATAAGTGGTATTTCTAATCTAAAGGATAAAAAACCCCACTTAAACATCTACAGACGACGATACAGCTTTCAAATGCAAGTATTTATGTCCTTTTATTTCTGGACTTTGCACCTAATGCGCCGGTTAATTTATTGCAAGCAAAGGCATAATTTACAGGATTGCAATAAGCCAGGAGCCCAACCCCGACACGAAGGAAGTCAACAACACACTGCCCGTTCCCCCTCCATCCCGCGGGCCACAGCTGCACGCTGGGTCACACCTGGACAAGCCCTGGGTACCGACCGGAGCAGGGCCACCCCTGCCACCCGCCGCCCCCTTCCCCTCCGGTGAGGACCAGCGAGGGTCCCATCCCACCCAGCTGCTCCAAAAAGCCCTCGGCTCTCTCGTAGCGCCAAGTCCCACCACTCCGCAGCCACGCTAGGAAACTTCGGGATTATTCGCCCGGCGGGCACTGCTCAGCACCGCGAGAAGTGCCAGCGACGGGCACTTCCCACAGCTTGCTTCCTGTCTGCTGGCAATCGCTCTTAGGCGACGTCGCTGGGGCTGAGGTGAGCCACGCGTGGCGGGCGGGAAATTTCTCTTTAGGTCCGTCCGACTACCAGAATGAGTCTGCAACTTTTGCTTGCTTATTCGCGGTCACCGAAATCGCGCTGCTACGCCGCATTATTAGTCAAGGCAGATACTAAAACGACCAAATCGCTAGAAGATGGAAACAAGCTAGCTAGTTAGAGCGAAAGCCTACAAATTAGCAAAGTACACCCAGTAAGAACGCAACTCCCTTCGTAAGCCCATACGGAAAGGACAACCGTTTTCTTCCCCCCCTAAGCAAGCTAATAAGGAATGTGAAGCAGGGCTCCGTTTGCTCTCGAGAGAGAGGCTTTTAAAGTAGATTTAAATGTATTAACTAATATACCAAGATGTTTTATGAGAAATCCTGGAAATAGAATTACAGAGGTTGACAGCACATTTGAAGTGAAAAATTAAATGATAACTGGTGTGCCCAGTCTAATCCCATTCATTTCAATCAGTACGAGAGCAAAACTTGGCGCAGAAAGAATGTGAACTAAATGAAGAAGATGCTCGGGGACTTTCCGGTTCTTTCCTTGATGTCTCCGCACACAGAGGGAATTCTGTCCTGTGATTCAGCCAACTGGCCAAAGACTGCACGTATCTGGGTCTGATTCTCTGCTCCTTGCCTGACTCTGGGCACATCAACTCATGGCCAGATCCGGAAAAGGCAACTGCAGACATTTAGGCAGGACACGGGCTCAACGGGTCTCTGTAGGACCCACGGTGAGAACCAGGGTGCCCAGCTGGGCACCGCGCAGCCCTGGAGCCAGGGGAACTTGCTGGGTCACCACATCTTTACTTTTCGAAGCTGCCCAGCTCAGGCAGGTAGGACCTATTACCTATGGAGCCAAAACCAGCAGAGCATACCTACCCCATCCACAGGACCAGCTTCTCCCACATAACACAGCTGCTTTCCTTTCCCTGAACATGTATCAGCAGCCGCCTCCAGGCCAGCAGTTAACGCTCACCTAGGGAGTGGCCTTCTCAGCCTGAAGGCTTTCAAGGGTTCCACCACCAAGGAAAACAGCCTAACCATCCGAATGGGGCCTGTCCCTCAGTGCGGAAAAGAGCCCACGCGTGGAAAAAACAGGAGACGGCACCTTACAACCTCTCACGAACACTGAGGGCTAACCGCATCACCCCGCACAAAGTGCCTGGCAAACCGAAGCTTACAGTGTCCTCCTGGAGAAAGAATGACAGCGCGGGGGACGTAAAAAACATACGTGCTGTGTGCGTCTCTCTGAATTCAAAAAATATTTTATGTATTTTATTACACAGCATTAAATGCACGAATACAGCACATGAAAGTACTGAAGTAGTAACATGAGAGAGATGGATGCTTATGTTTAAAAACCTCCGACTGTTAGGCAGCTTACACCTTTTTTCAAGGATAAAAATTTGCATACAAAAGAGAGAAAATGTTTGGGGGATAAAAATAAGGAGGAGGAGCAACATGACCCTCAGTGTAGATCTTCCTTGAAGTTTTGAAAGAAACTGGGAAGGAAAGCAAAGGCAAAGCTTCCAACGATACCGTAAGTTACTCAGTAAAAGTCTTCAGGAGTACGTGTCTTTGAAGTACCATGGGGAAAGCTCAATCCTATTACAGCCCTCCTGAGGAAGTGTTAATCTTCTAGACAAAGAAACCAAGGCTCACTTTTTATGAACTCGCATGTATTTTTGATTGCTTCTGGCTTGGTTTATTTGTTTCTTTAAGGCTCATCAAACCCAGGTTTTTTTCTGAACCACTAAACCTACAGTTCCAAGTCAAAGGCAAATGGAAGCTGCTATGAAACGTCAGGCCACTTGCTCTTAGGAAGGGTGAATTTATGGGCCTATATTTAACTGCTGTTGATGAAATGCTGGCATTGTGGAAATCAATAAAATAGCCCACTGCCAAGAATGGCACTAGGATTTTATTCTTGATTTAGAAATTGCTGGCTATGGTAAAAAAAAAATAAGCAGCGAAAAAACATGTTTTGCAGGTTCATAAAAAAGGATGCGAGAAAAAAGGCAGAGTGCTAGAAGATAAGCTATATCGATAAAATGTAATCCTTTTATGTTGGAATTAAAAAGGATTCAAGGTTTATATTTCGGGTGCTTCAGACTACATTTATCATAAATAAACCTAAGTTAGTATAACATCGTGGCACAGTCTGTTGGGAAAATTTACAAATCAGCCCCTTTATTAGGATTACTGTTATTACCTTAAGGGAGGGCACTCAAATCCAAACTCTGGGCTTTTTTTTTTTTTATCTTCCAGAGACAGATGAACAGCTTTTGGTTGGGGATTTTTTTTTAAGTATAAAAACCAATTACTGGTCTTGACTGAAGCTGAATTCAATTCCTTTTTTGATGTTCTGCAGTGCACTTCTGAGCAGCTTTTGCAAGCTATGACTAGCATATAGCATTTGCAGTCTCTCCAACAAAACAGAGAATATATTTTTAAGCTTATTACTACTAGAATAACGACATGGACACGACTCACACAGTTTGTTCTTTTAGCGATGATGCAGAAAATTCCCAGTATGAGCAAGGGGAAAATCACAGCGATCGATTTCTGATTTATTTAATCAGTTGGGTTTTTTTTACCTTTAGGTGTGGATTCATCACATGAGATTTTTTTTTTCACCTCCACCTTCTTGCAGAAAGGCCGGCACGTCCCAAAGGCAAGTCGTCCCAGAGGGCTGCACGCGTCTTACGTGAACCCATACCCCACTCAGGAGGCCTTCAAACTGTGTTTAAAGGATTTAAAGACGCGCTGCATTCCTTTTCCCTTTGCGAGGACTGGGGACGCATCGTTTGCCACGTTCACCCCGGCTCTTGTTGACCAGGGGATTGGCTGCCTGTGGTTTGCCTGCTGTTTCCCCTGGGGCCGGGCCTTGCTCCCGGGCCGTGCGCCGTCCTGCCTGCCCTTGAACAAGAAACGCCGCGCGTGGCCAACCCATGGAGAAGGAGAAAGATTTGCGACCTACACACGGGCTCCACCTGGTATCCAAGATCAGGATCAAGGCTTAAAACACAGCAAATGCATTTGGTGTGGCACTAATGTTGTTCCGCTTGCGCACCGCAAGCTGCTTGAGTCGGATATTAAGTGCGGGAAAAATGCACCGTGGAATTTAGTTATTACGTTCATTCGATTTTGTTAAACAGCAAATGGGAATAAAAAAGATATATGAGAGCAGCTTCAGACATAAACAAGGAGCGTATCCCATTTTGGACAGCATCACGCGCCGTGTATGGCACAACATGTAGTTTTCTTCTTTTTGTTTGTTGTTTTCAGTTTAGGTTTTATCCAATTATATATCTATTGTGTGACAGGCCTGGCATGAGAGATCCCATTTACAGGAAATATTTCTGAGATCACAGGCCCTGCAGGCTAAATGCAAACACTGGAGCAGATGGTAACTGATCCAGTAGAGCTGTACCTAGGGGTGCTGGAAGGGGGGAAAAGACTTGGAAAGCAAAGCCGCTAACAAAATAACCTCGCATTATTAAAAACTACACGCAAACCGGCCCCGCGAGCAGCTAGGGACCTCGTTAGGGTTGCCTCTGACCACTGCCGTCGACCTGCTCACGGCAAGGGGCCGGGGGCAGGAGGGAGGGTGGGCGAAAGAGGGTGCTTGGTTATAAAGTGACGTTCTACCTGCCCGAGAGGAGGGCAAAGGGGATGTTTTGCCCGTTGAGTAATCGCCGTTGGATAGCGGCAAAACTCTTCAAGAGGAGAAACACGAGAGCTAAATGTCAACCCAGCCTTTAACGCCGTCGTTCCCAGGCTCTCCCTTTGGCACGGCCGGAGGATGTTGAGACTAGCCCTGCGAGACGAGCTCCCTCCCCTTCCTAACAATGCGGCGCCTGTGCCGGCCCGGGCCCGCTGGTGCCCCTACTCAAGCGGGTGCCCCTAATCCGCAGCGCATCTCGTGTGTACAGTCGCCCGGGCTGAGGCCAGGTCGGCACCCGGAGCGACTGACCGGTGTGACTGCGGCAGCTGAACGGCGCGGGCGAGTTCGGGCGGTGCGAACGCCGTTTATCCTGGGGGAGGGTGGGGATTAAGGAAGGAAGCTTGCATCAATACGCTCTCTAGCACCTTCTTGCAGCAAAAAACACCCTTTTGATGGTAAAACTGCATTTATGCTAGGGTTTTAAAAGTGCCGTGACACGAAATCACAGCCCTAATGAACGCTGCTGTAGCAGGAAAACGATTCAACCACAGACCTGCAAAAGCAGGTAACCCTGCCTCCCCGTATATTTAAGTAGCATCTATCTCAGCGAATTTCCGACCTCGGTACTATGATAGTGTCTCAGTATAACGACGGTAACTTCGGTTTTAAACACATGAGGGGAAGCTCAGGGAGAATGGATGATAAAAGTGAGATTCCAGACCAGTAAACGGGAACAGCTGACCAAAGCCCTTCAGAAACACTGACTCACTCACAATCAGTATTTTAAAGGTTGGTAAACGTTACATCACTTCGTAAGGCAGAGTGCAAAATACCAGCTTAAGTTACTTTACCTACTTTTATTTGCTGGAGAGGGACTAGTTCTGTTCATCTACCTACATTAATTGTACTGTCTCGTCTTCGCTAAGGTTTCATTAAGCTAGAGGTGGTCCTTCAACCATGCCTATGTAATTTTTGACACTTCTGCTCTTGTCCTACACCTTTCAGGCTCTGTGGATGCTTCTCCCTCGCTTGAAGACTCATCCTGCCGCCCCTGAGCCTTCAGAGCTCTGTCACAGACCGAGCAAGCAGCGCTTGCTCCCGTTTTCCTCGTGGGTGACGCGCCCCGGGCCACCGGGGAGTCCCCCGGCCTCCCTCTCAGACCGCTCGACTGTTTTTTTTGTTCGAAGCAGGGCACAGCATCCAGCCGAGGCTCCACCAGCGCTGACTCTCTGTATAAAGGTTTCTTCGCACGTCTTGCGTCTCACTCCCCTCACGTGACTTTTTCACCCGCTGGAACGCAAAAATAAGCCTTGATTTACATGAGCAGCTCAGCTTTACCAGGATCCTCTAACGTAAACCCCCCTGCTGCTGCAGAGCCCTGTTTAAATCAAGAGGCCTTCACACGGGTGAAGACATCTTAAAGAAAGATCGGGATGTAACTCTGTCACAATTATTATGATTTGGTAACATTTAGCAGCTGTGGTTTTTTGCTGCAGACATCAGTTTTATAGCTGAAACTGTTCCTTTAATTTTTTTTTGCAAGAATGTTTTGCCATTTTTTTTGTCATTGTTGTTTCCTGGACTCCTAAATATAGCCAAGTGGAATAACTAGCACCTCTGTAAACTGTTGGTTAAATGCCACGCCGAGTTTCATTTTGCACTCTGCAAGGCCATTTAAAACACATCAGACTTGTAGAGCTCAAAATTTAGGAAATTATTTACATTCTGGGAATAACTTCTAACCATTTCCTCAGGCTTTTCTGCTTTTAATACACGTTAATGCTATTCCCACCAAATAAAAGCGTGGCCTGAAAAATACCAGGTGTCAAAATAAATGGCACTTCAAAGTTTAAAAAACACAATTGAGAAATGAAAAACTGGAAAGGTTACCTGCCGTCACGAGATATTTTGTCGCCGGGATGTTAAACAGCAAGTGGACTGCTTTGGGCTTCATGGGAAATTTCAGGCAAAGCCAGAGAGGGAAACTCACTGGCAGCAAATGAAGCCACTGCTGCACTTAACCCTACGGAGCTGAGTCCACTAATGTAATTATTTAATATAAAGGCACACTATTTCAAAACTAAAAACATCATGGAATGGAGTGCCACATTTCTGCCTGAAGGGGAAGCAAGATGTCCATCCGCCTAGTGTCTACATGCCACAAGGTGTAAGATGGTGAACGGCATGGCCATTGGAGGCAAGGCATGAATCCCTCACGCCACGCTGAAACACGCCCCCCCATAACAGAAAGATGAGGTATGGGGGTCAGTATTGGAAAACATAGTAACACCGAGTAAGTCCTCGGTGATCCAGAAGCCTGTGCTACATCCTTTGACTCTGAAGTAATCTGAAAGAATGGAAGCTCTGAAGTCCTTTTGAAAATAAGACTGCCCGACCCACAGAGAGTAAAACTTGCTTGTTTATTTAATTTTCTGTCAACATTTCAAAGGAATGATCATCCCCATTTTGCAGTAACTAAGCTGTTTGCCTAAGGTCAAAGAGTGAATTAACGTTAAACTAGATTACAGAGTATTGTGGTTCCCATTCCTGTGGTCAACCAGCTAGCATCTGATTAGGTCACCCCAGTACATTTAATTTAAAAAGAATGTTGAATCTAACACTCTGCCTAAGAAGTGCTCGGGCCTTCAATAAAAAGTCATGTGAAAGTGAGAAAGGGAACAATAAAAAAGAAGGCTTCCTAAGACTCAGTAGCTTGCAAACCCAAAGAGAAAAAGAGCAATGTTAAGTCTTGTACTGAAATATCGGCATTTGTTGCAAAAAAAGTCACATAAATACTCTCGGCTTTTTCGGCACAAATGCAGCCTGCAGGGTCTGACCGCTGCTGCGGCCCAGAGCTAGAGCAAGCAGCTTTGGGGAGGCTCAGCAGCTGCCCTCCGATAGCCCCAGCGGTCCCCGGCGTCTGTAAAGGCATCACGGGCTGGCCAGAAGGAAGGTATAGTGAAAATTAGGTAGAATGAATACCACTTAAAATGGCTTCTTGTATTTTTCAGCTTTAAAACAGAAGATGAGCTGCAAGACCTGTCCGGACACACACATGAAGAGCGTTTTTTTCAGAAACACCAACTGGCCTGTGCTGGGAGGGAGGCTGGAGAGGTTTTAAATGATGAACTGCATTCTTCTTCCAGGTGCTGATGAAATCCATAACACCAAAACAATGAAGATCTTTGCTAATTTTTTGTGTATTTACTGAAAGGGCTGGAGCTTCTCAGAAGAGAAACAGATGTTTTTGCAAGGCCCAGCTATTGCTTCTGTTACCATTGGCAAGCCAGCAGATAGCCGCCTGCCCAAACCAAACTGCAGCACCTCACACATGAGCACTTGTACCCTGTACATTTAATATTCTCAAACCAACCCTGATCTCTGAATTTCTACTTTGAAGCAGTAAGAAACTTACAAAGATTTTACTGAAAATATATATTCAAGATCGTTTGTTGACAATTCCAAACATCAAATAGCCTCCTGTACCTGTTTGGTTATTTAAACAAAGCTTTTTCAGTTTGCCTGCCAAGCTAAATGTTTCTGAAGTCACCATTCAGACAACCACTAAGTAACATAAACTGTGAAGACAGGTCTTCAGAAGCCCCAAACCAAGCCCTGCAGCACATCCACAGAGCTCACGGAAACAACAGAGCTCGGCTTTATGTGTGATTACTGAAGAGCAGCTATTTCTGAATTCTTCTGTGAGTTGCCACTCTTGCTCTGCAATAAGAGTGCTTTGTTCCTCTTTAGCCAAAACCAACGCTGCAATACACTAAGTACTGCTCAGGAGCAACACGGCCTATTTCCAAAAAAAAAAAAAAAAAAAAAAAAAGACTACTGGTTCACGGACTCGTTCAGGAACTGCTCCTCCATATCTGTTTCTGAGTAACACGTGAGTAGAGAAATCCTGGGAAACCAGTGTCATCAAAAATATCAACCAGTGAGATACGTTAGTCATTTACATGCAAGTCATTGGGTACCAAGTATGAACAGTGGAGGTTGCCGAACTGCCCTGGATGAGCTGGACGAAAAGCTGTTGGGAAATCAGAAGAACAGTCACTACAAAACCTTAAAGATGAAAGAGCGGAGCCTCTGCTGGCAGAACCACCATGGGTTTCCCAAAGGGCTTCTATGGAGCTCTCCCCATGGTATCACCTTCCAGCTTGGATACAACCAAATCATTGGTTATTTTCATGGCCTATCACTCTGCATACACGTGATCCCCTATGAACATGCCTTTTCACACACAAAATGGTATTCTCACATGGAAAATAAGCAATTTATTTTGCATTTAAGTTCAGTCTTCGTGTACGAAAGATAACATGCAAACATGTACCTGAAAATTAGTGTCGTATTTTCTAAATTTAATCCTAAAAGTACATTGCACAAGGAATAGCAAGAAGACATGCTGAACAGCTAAGTAAAATACATACATTTTAAGATAATACTTTCTTTTCCTACTTTTGCCTCTCTGAAGATCTTTCTTAATTCATACCCACTTGCCTTCAAAACATCCCACAAAGGTTTGTGAACGTGTAGTAAACGCACAAGACATGCCTCCCACAGGTTGCATTAATAAGGGTAGGGCTGCATTTCAATAAAAGGAACAATAATTATGCACTTAAAGAAACTTTTATTAAGGGGCAAGCAGCAGTGAAAAAAACATATTCATGCTTCAGTGCAATGTGGTCTCTGTCCATGAAAATCCAGTGAGGCTTAGCAGTTGCATGAGGAGGATGTGGGATGACTTTCCTCCTGTCCACTTCCCCTGGCTCATGCACTTCTAAAAGGTCCTCCCATTGCAGCTCTACAGCTCTGTTGGTAATTTCACCAACCAGTTTTACCAAGCCTCTCCTCCAAAATCCCATACAGCAGAAGTATCCAGCTTGTACCTGCATCTTGTATGCTAGCATGGAAGAAAGCTTGAGAGCTACCACTACACCCACAGCTGTTTTCCACGAATCTGAAGAACACAATCAGCCTAATTGTTTCTTTGAAGATGGACCATCCCTTTCCTGTGGCCTAATTTAGACTCAACATTAAAAGCATATAAAGCTAAAAACGGAAAATCACTCATAACTGAATTTGTAAAATATAGAACCTATTTTTCACGAAACAATCTCAAATTCTACTTTGTTTTTCTCATACACATGGTTTCCTACCTCAAATGGAAGATGCTATAGCAATGACCTACTCGGTTATGGACTCCAGCACTTCTGACCTGTAGGAAGTAGGACACAACCCGAGGTGAAAACAGATGGCTTCAGATCAGACTCGAAGTGTACCAAGGTCAAGTGAGAGTCTGCTGGGACTGGGATCACGCCCACAAGGACTGCAGACCTTCTGAGACAAAAGCAGTACATGACAGAAGAGCACAGAGGCAATAGCAGGAGGCCAATAAACATTGGCCTTTCGCTGAAAATGAGCAGCTGTTGGGTGTTATGATAAGCCGCTAAAATAATGCTGCTTACTGCCAGTGAGTAAGCAAAGCAGTTTCAGATAGTAGAGGGAACGTTATACTACCAACATGCACAATTTTGAAATGTGAAACATTTAGCAGGAGAAACCGAAGTTGTGATATACTCAGTAATCTGTTTGTCTCAGACCTCAGGGCCCAGGTTGCGCCCAGCTGATGATACGACCTCCACACAAAGACCAGCATGCAAGGAGCAAGTAAAATGCCCCCAAAGAAGAAGCCTTAATGGGTCCTCGCAAAACCTGGGAACTGTGCTATCCATTCTTCAGCACCATCTACTGGTACCGTACCCAGCATCAAACTATTTGCCTGCAGGCCACAGCCAGCTGTCACTTGTCCATTCCTCCAAATGGACCCCACCTGGTCCAGGGTCCCTCTGTCACTAACAACAGCCTTTCCCACATGGCGGATACACCCCAGTGACACTTCTGGGACTTACCAAACTCCTTCCCACGCTGAGACACCTAGAGCTTAGACTTGAACAAGCGCATATGATACCAAGGGCCTGGATTAAAGCTGTTCCAGCTCAAGAAATGA